>NC_061069.1:1245521-1395356 GCF_021917145.1 Hypomesus transpacificus
CTCAAAATCACACGAGTCCAGGAAGGTGGAGGAGCGGGCTGGATCAATGGTGCACACAGACAGAAAGGCCCACACACACACAATCAGCTCAACAGTTATGACAAGAAAACTTTGCCCCTGCAGTGAGGTTAGACACCTCTTTACGTGCGCGTGTGCTTTGATTCTGTCTCCAACTCTCTGTGGGGCTTTCTGTTATCTTGATGTACATCTCAGTCTCATAAAAAGGATTTGTTGAAGCCAGTGCCTGGCGCTTAGCAAAGCGATGGATGCCGGGAGGTGTATGGTACTTACTGCAATTGTAGAGGCGGTGGAGCTTGAGCAGGTCGCTGTCGCTGAACTCCATGCGCTGGCCGATGACCTCGCTAAAGGCCGGGATCTTGGTGACGATGGTGGGTTCTGTGCCGTTCCGGAAGGCAGTCTTGCTGTAGTGCATCATGGAGCCGTAGTCGTAAGGCACGCCCAGAGAGCTGGATGTGGTGTCGTTGTACGTGTTGAAGTTGTGCTCCTTGCCTGTGGAAGTCCATGGTCAGCTTGCTATTGATTTTCAACGCGACCCTGCCTGCTTGTTTAATTTGAACTGCAGCAATACTGTATTGTATAAATTAACATGACATCAGTCTGTTGCCTGCCCTCTGCTCTTCAATAATTTCAGAGAATAAGCATATTATTCTGATGCTGCAGGATGTTTTTGGTTCTGAAACATGTTTTCCTTGGTGATGAGACCCATTACACAACATAATATGTACAGCCAACTCCTGCTCGCATTGCTGCTTGAGGCCTACATGCCAAAACGACAAAGACCAGCAATGTGGGTGATATTGAAAATTATTACATAGTATATCGGAACTATATTGTATTTGTCTGGAATTACATGGTGTATGAACAAACGCATAGCAACCTAGCGACCAGATAAATAGGTCAGACAGGTAATTTGATGAACAAGCAGAACTTCTGTAAGAGCACCAGCAGAACTGGATGATTGCTTTTGCATCCTCAGCTACAGTGCTACTCAATCAAGTGGTGTACCCAGGAGAGGAAGTTTCTAAATATGGGGTTGAGAGAGAGCGGGACACTACCCTCAGAAATGCGATCCCACATGATAGTCACGTAGTCGTCGCGGTCCGAACGTGACTGCTCATGCCAGAATCCCAGAGCGTGAAGGAACTCGTGTTCTATAGTGGCGATGCGGTCGCAATTCGTTCCAATGGATAACCTCTGCTTCCCCACAAGCCTGTTCCCCACCGAAGAGAAACATCTAAGGATAAAACGAAAAGAACAGAAACGAATATATTTACGACATCCAACAGAATCCATGGTTCTCCTTAATTTGAGCCTTTAGCCTCCAGGGATTATTCTACACATTATTCTGTGCGTTTAGACACTAACACTTTTCAAAACACCTTTGGTTTATCACCATGAATTAGACAAACACCGTGAGAAACACGCAGTCCTCATTAGGGCTTACCCGCCTCCTTTAAAAATTGAAATGTAGTTCTGCTCTCCCTCCCATGGTTTGAAGTCGATACAGGTCTTCAGTCGGTACTGCTCAAAGGCCTTCAAAATCACTCCTTTTGCATTGATCTCTGCAAAGCAAAAAATATTTGCAATAGTCTATATTCGTGTGATTATGTACTATACTCTCATCTCGTATTTTGACACCTTGGAACAGAATGTGTATAGGCCTACAGCGCAAACGCAGTTGCTGCTGTTAATGGCTAACCTTTAGGACTGTAACCCATTCCATTTAGATGGATGTAAAGATTAAAGCTCCAGCTTTCACTGTAGCGCAGTCTACAGCAGTCTTACCCAAATCGTCCTCCATGTAGTAAGGGATGGTTTTTGGCCATCTGTACTCGTCTCCTATGATGGAGTTGCGGCATTGTCTCTGCAGAGTCAATGTACATATAAGGCAATAGAAAAGTGCATATCTAGTACACTGAAAATTAAAATTCGGAATACTTCTGCTCAACCGTTCACTATATGTTAAACGAAGGGCATTAATATGTAATAGATCTGCACACGTGCCCGAGAAAGGCATTGCGGATGAAAACGTTGCATAATTTGTTTTGAAGGGAAACGGGGATTATATATATTTTTTATATACATTTACGGTATTTTTAATCACCTACCTCATCAAGAACAATATCTCCCTCCATCAAATCAAGGCCTGCAGCTGTGTAGAGACCAACTTACACTTTAAGTGAATTATTGAAAACAGGGAACGTGACCAATCTACAATCATTATCACGAACCTTCATTGATGTCAAATATGTCTTCTCCACCATCCACATCATACTCTGTGGAGCAGCAACAATTACAGTCTGACTGTTTTCGTATTTCATGTATGAACATCATAGAACACATAAGTAATCATACTCAGTCAAAATATTGAAAAACAAGAAATGTCCCTTACCTAATACTTTAGGTGTAGGCTTAACAAGAGAGGAAGGGAGTAACATCCACATTAACATTTGATGGTGACAAAGTTAACAGTTATTGGTAACGTAAACACACATTGGAGCCACATCTTTATCTTGAAGTATCTCGATTTCATCAATCTAACTGACAAGAAAACAATTGGTGAAGTAACATCTTACCAGACAAGATATATTTCCACATAACAGGCAGAACATGTGAAGGATAAACACATATGTTCTTCTTCTTCCCATGCTTGTGTCCCTGTGTCCAGCACTTTGAAAGACTGCCCTTGGCCTATGACAGATATTCATAAAAGTTTTTTTTTGAACGGTTTACAGCTCAACTAGATCGAAGTACGTGTTATTTCTGATAACAGGAGCTGTAAAGGATTGGAGATGTGAATAAACCTAAGGTCAATTGAACTTGGTGTTTTTATACAGAACTGCACTGATATAGCTGAGGACAACCACAAGAAGAATTGCACAATCACAGTCAGACACACTTCAAGTACAGATACTGTCAATTGGGTTTTATTTTGAAAAACAAGAACGATACAAAATCATTAAGAATTCCCATCATTATTGTAAATCGGAAAGAGAGAAAGAGAGAGACCAATCAGGCCACATCTTGGCCGTTATTAATTAATGTGTTAATAACTACCAATGCAGGAGGTCACACAACAAGGTTTGAGAAGCATCAAGCATAAGTTTCAACAGCTCATGTTTTTTGCATAACAATCAGAGCATGTACCACTGCACATGACCCCAAACACCCAATGGAACCCCCACCCCCCCCACCCCCCCCACCCCCCCTTCCCCTCAAGTGTCTCCTATGACAATACAAACAGCAGAGGGTAATCTGGACCTTGTGACCTTTCTGGACTTAACCCCGTTCAGTTCATTCGTCTTTGATAGCCTGCCAATATTTGCTCAAGTCCTGGTCACAGGAGGAAGGTAACACTCTGATGTGCACCAATATTGTGAGATTGTCATTACACATTGTTGCTTGTGACCTTTCTGGACATCTTAAAGGAGAAGGCAGAGTAGTTACTGATCACTCACTTTCAAGGTCAGGTCTTTTCTCCAGATGTTGCGTTGGCAATAGGCCTGCTGGTGTTGTATGTGGCGTATGTTTCACTTTGGCGACAACAGACTGTCAGTGGCTTGTCAGGAAAATTACCCCAACTAACATAACGGAAGGACAATATTTTGAGATTCCTAATAACACAGTTGGCTACCTAATTTTTGGCTTACTTCTTATCAATTCTCCTTAAAATGTGCCTAAGTAGAGAGAAGTGAGAAGTTTGTGTGAATTTCTACTGCGTAGGCGAACTGAGAAGGGTCAGTTAGATGTTTCGAGTACGTTGATCTGTCTGGCTAGATGCATTTGATGACATCTGATGGTCTTTTCAGCAGGGGTCCGTTCTACGGAGGGCAGTTTGTATAGCTCAAGGTCTCATGATCCAATCCAGGCTGGTCAGCACAGACTGCTGAATAGCACAGTAAAGATGACTCTCCTCATCCTCCGACACATTCTAGAAAAGAACACCATACATTTCAAACAGAGAGGGTAAATCGGCAATCCATGGCCTCATTGTGTTCACCACCACCTGCACAAATATGACTTTGCATCATTGTTGGCTTTGTCAATAGTCATGCAGTCAAGCTGGTTTTGTAATGCCATGCGTCCACTGTGTTTCCCTGAAAGAATGAAAGCCTCGCTCACCACATAGTTGTCATAGCTGAACCGGTGACGCAAGGCCAGGTGACCTATGAGGTTGCGGCTGTGGTATCCGGTATCCCCCCAGGCTGTTCTCACACAGATAGGACACACCTGGAAGAGAGGGGGGGACTACTGAGTGGGACTACAGCAGGTGACATCCGATCTCCCTTGGATTTCATCTGTGACCCAAGCAGAAGTCCAGTGTATTGTGTCACTGGGGTTCAGTCAGTGTTGTTGTTGTTGCTAACTGCTAGCCTTACCCTGGGAGAGCTTTCTCCTCTGTGGCAGCTCAAGCAGTGCTGGACCAGTGCCATGTCTGTCAGGGCCTGCAGGGGGCAGTATGGACAGGTGTACGCCCCTCCCTGCCCCAGAGGAATCACTTCTGGCCTGGATGGGGCCCAATAGAACAAAGGTTAACATCTTAAACTTAAATAATTTTTGATTCATATGGATTCTTGCTGAGTGTGAGATTGTACCCACTGTTCATATGTTAGTGTTGGTTGGGTAGGCAGTTCAGATAAAATCTTCAAACAAAAGTTTAGAGTAATTTCACAATAGTTCCAAGATGAGCACAGCCATCCCAGTGAATCATGACAAGACCATAACATTCAAGCAATATAATTTTTTTGCAAGAAGCACTTTTAAGAATCTTTCATAATTTAGGAAATTGATTTCTACCAACTCAGAATATAAAGTTTTGCGTAAGAATGACAATGCACTCATGCTTGTAAATCAGAATTAGCAACAAATAACACCTCCACAGACTTAAACTGGGACAAAAGCTAGGTCCAACCAATCAAACCAAGCTGTCAGCTTAATGTAAACTCTAATCAGTGTAGTGATGTCATATCTGGGGACTCTCTGGGGACTCTGGGGTGATTGGTTATTGATATTCGGAGGGACACAGCTTTATTCTATTTAGGGCTGAGGTCTGTGAGAGGTGCCTAATGAAGCCGAACTGATCCAGTCTCAGGTGGGGCCAATGACCTCACCTCTACTGACCGTGGGGACGCAGCGACCTGATGAGTCATGATGACACTCAGCCACATCCAAGCTCCCGCCACCTCCACTTGATTCAGGGAGCTACAGGCTTTTGACCCTCGTCATGTGATGCTGCCTAGCCAACTGATACAATCTTAACTCACAAACTGTAAATTCTATAACCTTAAAAAACACCGTCATCCCCATCCTGAAAACGATTCTCCTCGTCAAGGCCTTTAACCAACAAAACAAACGACCGTTAATGGCCGGGTTTCCCAGATTTGTTGAGAAGCTCTTAACACTAAGACCTTCTTCAGAGCGTTCTAAGAGCGTTCTAGAGCGCTCTTCGAACATTCTTAAGAAGTTCTTAGGGTTAAGAGCTTCTTAACAAATCTGGGAAACCCGGCCAATGTCAGTAAGGCTACTGTTGGTGTACAGGTCCATAAAGAAGCATCCTGGGGCGGTTCTAGTCTGTAGAGATTGGTTGAGCAGGTGGTGCATGCTGTGTGTACTTGCCATGTCCTGTGCATGGGGTCTATGGTTCCAGCGCCGGTCTCCTGGGGTGTCGTGGGGGGCAGAGGAGCTGGGGGGGCAAGGCGGGCCGGCAGGGGTGTGCTATCAGAGATGCCGTACTCCTCCTGGTACGTCTTGCATTTTTTGTAGTGATTCCTCATCTTGCTAAGAAATTTCTGAGGAAGGTTTAGTGTCGCGTTAGGACAAAGACAATTTCCGTTGAGAGCGTCAAATTAAAATGTTGTTTTAATTATGTATACAGTAGGCATAAAAGGCTTATCCTAAAGTTGAACAAGATCAGAATTCTATTTTGCATGTTTCTTGCTTCCCGTTCTCTGGTTAGCTTTTCGGTTTCACTATAAACAGCCTGCCAGCGGACTTGATAGGGGAATTCTAACCAGGAGAGAATTCCCGTAAATAGTTCTTCTTCAGAAAACCAGAGAAGACGGAGGAAAACATCGCCCCCCTCAGGTTGTACAATAAAAAAGGTTGAAAAAAGGGAGGGTTCAACACGCATACGGCAGGCGGGTCGGGATTCGATCAGGATGAGAAACCCACACGCGTGAGAGTGTAGATAGCTGAACCCACCTGTGATGTGTGGGGTGCAGACAGCCTCTCACCTGAGCACCACAGGACCTGCACCGGCCCTGTCTCTCCCTCATCTTCTGCACGATGTCCCTTGCCCTCTTCTCCGTCTCTGACACGGGGCCCCTACACATGGGACAGTGGGGCCCCTGGGCCCTCACAGCTGAGCGGAAACATTCGCGACAGAAGCTGGAATGGACATCATGAGACACTTTAGACCCAGAACACACCCAGACCCAGAAAGCTTTTCAATGGAAGGCATCATGTGCATAATCAACATTATGTATCTTAATCATTATGGAATTTCACTCTTTGTGAAATTCGGTAGAAGATACATGTCATGAAAATGAAAACGAAATGAAAAGAAGATGAACATGTGTTTGTTGTGGAAATCCATGACCATGACATGATGTTTGAACGTTTGACTTCAGCACTCCCACAACTCCCTAGCCAATGTTTGGACTATGGTACTCACACATGCTTGCAGCATTTCGTTCTAATGGGGTTTTTCAGGACTTCCTGGCATATTGGACAGTCAAAGTCCTCTTCCTCCTCCTCCACTCTGCCTGGCCAGCTGGCCAGAGACGACTCCACAGCCTGTCCAGGCCTCTCTGGATCACACACACTTACCATGGGTTCTCAACACAATAGACCTGGAGACAGATAACAGGAGGGTGGGACAGGGCAGATGCGACTTTGTTAAGGCTCAGAACTAGGTCGAGTTCAGACTCTGTTGATCCTATTCAGTCATGAGTATGTATACAGATCAATATTGGATGGCTGTTGATGGACACCAGTGGAAGCCTTGCATTCCCTGGGATTTCATCCCAGAGGATCAAGAATGAGTTATTACCAAATTTCCCAGGATGATTTGGAGCTAGGTATTAAATGTTTCAGCTTGCGTGTGGTTGGCCTGAACCAGGTCATTTAGAATGTTTCTTCTAGTGATTTCCTCAAGTCATGCACAACACACATTATCTCTGTTCTCTGTTGCCTCTGTCTAAAAGTCGGCTCTATTACCGGAACACCATGATAACGTAGAACGCTATAATGGGAATGCTACTGAGACGTCCATAATTCACATTTTATCTGAAATGACGACTCTGACTGAAGTAGAAACGTAAAAGGCGCAGCTTCCATGTACCATATCAAGCAACATACTGTGTGTGTCATGTCAGACATATACTTCCTTTTTTTCTTATGTCACCTTGCCCTTGAGCAGCAAACACAACCGTACAGAATTATTCATTTGTTGTAAATGTTGTGTTATTCTCCATTGGTAAACCACAAAAACCTGCTAACTCCTATAACAACTTGAACACATGGGTTGTCATTCTTCCTCCGAAAACTTTTTAATATCCAAAAATAACTTACCACCTGTAAAACGTTTCCAGTCAGTCCTAAATCTCACTTGTGGTATTTCTGTCTGGTTCAACAGAGCTCAGCAGAGCAGTGAAGTCAAGAAAGAAACATACACCAACACATTGACTAGCAGACTTGGTTTAAGGTTCATTTTCAGTTTCACTTTGGATGGAAATCACCAAAAGTTCTTCCAGAAATAACACCAGCCCTTTAATGACACCCTTTCAACTTATTGTAAGCCAATACAGGTTGAGCTAAATAACCACCAAATGGCTAGCGATCCCATTTCAGAAGTAGGCCAAAGTCATAAAGCCAAAATAGTTTCATTCTTTCTATATCCTGTATTGTATATATTGTATATACTGTATTCTATATCCTGAATTGTGATGTTACTGTAAATGACATCATCACCAACTTCATTTGTTCATCAAGTTCCCATTAGTGAGAGAGCATGCACGTATGCTCCAGCTTCTGATTCCACATGGCCAAAGATGAGTGATCAACTAGTCGCACCACCAGAGCTCTCATTGGCCGAGTCATTCAATATTTATTCAGTGGCCCCGAGATGAAGAAACCATCCAGTTCTGGAGTCAATATGGCATTCATCAGAGATATTGAACTCATCTTTATTAATAACAGCTCCATATAGCCTTCCCTACTGTGAGGATCTAACTCAGCAGAGCTTAACACTCTTTCTACCCAAGCAGGAATCCGACTTGTTCATTCTACCTATTGATCTCAAGACCGGGTCGTTGGTTGGTTCATGTCCCATTCATTTTCACATTTGCATGCATGTGAAAAAAATACGAAGCTGCCATTCCCTGTGCTTCACCTCAGTCACGCTGTGCTGTTGCCACTGGGGTCATCAGTCCAGCACGCCATGTGACTCACCGCGGTGCCCATTAGGAACAGTGATGTTGTGGTGAATCCACACTGTGTCCGTGAAGGTGGGGAGGTAGTCAGTGAACTGTTGGGTGGATCTGGAGAGGTTGAGGGAGGTGGTGGTGGTGGGGGGGTAATGGGCTCAATAATCACAGAATTGCTGTTTTTTTATGTAAATAGTGCCTTACTGTACCTTTGCAAATCCATAATGTGAGTTAAAAAGTAACATTCCCAGATTCAGGATTCCAGAACATGTGCAACGCTTTCGGATGCTTTTTGCAATCATTTTTTTTGCAATTGACTATGCATTGGAAGGCCGGTTTCAATATCCTGAGGGATCAAAATGTCACAGAGCACACGTGTGCACTGATCTTCCTTCTTCGCTCACCAAGGCACCTTTAATGTACCTGAAGAGATGTGGCCAGAGGGAGGCTCAGAGAGAGGCGGCTCGTTCAAACGCAGGGCGGTTGGAGAAGAGAGAAGTACTCATTAGGCGCCCCAGTAGTCATGCGACAGATGCTACGGAAAGGGATAACATTTTTCATGCTTATGAGGAAAAAATGATTTGTCACGTGCAACTCTGAATGTGAAAAAGGCCCATGGCTGTTTGTCTGGTGTGAGGACATTTATTTTGGAGTTGGTGTACTGACAAAAGAGCCGTCTCTAGTCCTGTGTTGTAGTGTCCACTAATACAGTATAATTGCACTTTATGTAGGGCAAAAAGACTAATTCAAATGGATTGACTGTGCCACACTGAACGCATAACAAAAGAGAACGTTTTTTTTGTTTGTGTGAAGGCAAATTGAGAGCCTCTTCTGTAAAAGCATGTGAGTCAATTACCCAAACCTGATCTATATGGCTGTTATTTTCCACCCAGAAGAGACAACATACCCCCTTCAATTAGTGCAGGTCAATATTACAAAGGCTGCATACCTACGTAATCAATATGGAAGATGACTGCCTGGCTTGCCTCAGTCCAGCTGATTCAGTGGAACCCTCAGATGCAAATGCCAATCAGACCACTTCACTTTCAGGAGCCAAGCAGACAGGTTTGTTTCACATCGATCAGACCATACATGTGAGGACGAGGGGAGGCAACCGAGGCAAACAAGAAAAGGAGAGAGGAGGGAGAGAGAGAGAGAGAGAGAGAGAGAGAGAGAGAGAGAGAGAGAGAGAGAGAGAGAGAGAGAGAGAGAGAGAGAGAGAGAGAGAGAGAAAGAGAGAAAGAGAGAGAGAGAGAGAGAGAGAAGACATATACAAGTAAAAGAGAAGGGAATACAGTACCTCAGAGAGAAACGTAGGGTTTTCATCCCATATTCACAAGGCCCTGTTCCAAAGAGCACCCTGCAGGACGCAGAGCACACAAAGTGTTTCATTAGTCCTCGTTACAATGATATCAAATCCAAATCAATAAAGGAACCCCCTACTCACATGCTCCTTTGACATGAAGACAGCTTTACTCTATAAAGGAATAGCAATAAGGCTTGGTATCTGATGAATACGATGTATTCCCAGAAGACCTTGGGGGGTGTTTTGTTTATTTATTTTTGTTTAGTTTTTTCTCGCCAATTAAAGCCTTTAAAGAGGTTAGGACATGGATTATTTTTCGCGCAGCATTTATTCAACCCTATTATTGAATCCTGTTCCAAAGTACATCCAGCCCAGGGCAAGAGAAGACATATGCTACAGGCCAACTGAGAAAGTTACCCGGCTTATGTAGGATGTAGGTGGTTGTAACGTCAACACAAACCATGACCCCCTGCATCTGCATAGTCATGATTTGCCACATTGTTTTATAGTTGAAGCGACCTCCAACCACACAATTTGTACATTTCTGAAAGAAATAGGATTTGTTAGGTTTTATGATATTTGACTTTTACAATTAATTCTACTCCTGAATTGCAACCCTCAGAAAAGTCTCCTCAGAAACATGCCACAGGGGCTGCTGTGATTGAAAAATCAATCGTGCTAGGCTTACAAATTAAAGAAAGTTGTATGTGCTTGAGGAAACGCCTAATTGATTGTCTGTGGTGGATTTCCGTGTTCACAGCAGGATAACAATTGAATTCATGGCTGAGCATCTTGCCAAACCTACACCTGAGGGGTCATACAGTTCACACAAGGTACTGCAGAAGCATCACACACTTTAATTCACAAACACACAGTGCCAGAGCCCTACCCTGCCCTGCTTGAACGCTACGTGACTACAGTATGGAACTACAGATTAAAGATGCTTGATGTGCCAAGTTGAGAATCCTCATTTCATGTGTCGATCTGGTTCTGAAAATATAAAAGGATTGCAAATGCTTGGGCTGGGGGGCTGTGCCTCATGCAGTTCTTTTTCGTAGTCTTTGTGGATTCAGATGTCCTTTGATGTTATCTGAGAATATATAAATATGACGTTAGGGGCCATGTCCTCTACATGTATGAACCAGTAAGTACCGTGGGTTTTGATGTCTATTGAGATATGTGAGGAACATTTTTTAACAAAGGACTATATGATTTCAAACCCCAGATCATGTTTTACATGTGACCAAAGGCACACAGAAAGTTTTTTTTGTAGATTTAAACAGACACGATAAACTTGTATTAACGCATGCTGTTTGAAATCTTTCTCCCAACTTTACTGTTCTTTGAAATAAATCTCATGTGTATTCATCTTGCTTGTGGCACTGACTTGCACTGCCAAAACATGTTTGAGACGTCGGTAAGTGAACATTTGCTTTGACAACTAATAGACAGATCTATCAATAGATTTCACAGTAGGTTTCACAGAGGTTTTCACAGTAACATCCCTGACAAAGCCCATATTATCGGACCTGAAGGAGATCAAAGGGATTCTGAACAAAGATAACAGAAAAACCATGAATCCCACTTGCTAACGGAAATATCCTTATTTCTGATAGCTTGCACCAGAAGCAGAATGAGATGCTTTAGATTTGATAGAATGAGGGTCCTTTTAGAAACAAAATGACATGTTTTTATTCTTAACACCCCATTACCTTACGGGGGAGTGGTGCATCCGTGGACCTCTTACAAGAGGGACATGAAGTATCCCCGGGTACCTATGTCTGCCCTGGATCAGGTACACAGCAAATGAGTAGCATTTCTGGTTATTTCAAACCGCCTGCCTTTGGCTGTTTTTGTTCAGCAGATGAAGGTGCTGAGTACAACACGCTCTCACAATGAAAAAGGACTGAAAGCTGCTTGACGGATACAAACGCCATATTTCTGGAACCAAAATCTGAGTGAAACTGTCCTTAATTACAGACCTTTCTGCATTTTGGTGGTTTCTCTACTAGTTTACTTATTTTTCTGGTATCTCACCAAATAAACAATAGAAATACTTGTGGGAAAAGCATGTCCAGTACACTGAAATGATAGTTTCATTATGGCTCCTGGTCAGATAGTCTTGCAATGAACAATATTTGTTGGGCCCTGAGGGTTGTGATGGAAGCACAGGTGAGGATTTCATTTTGCCACAGGGCAAGCTTGGTATCTGGTAGCCCATAGTACCACTAAAGACATGATGTTCCAAACATTCACATTGCCCAAGGTAAGAGTGTTACTTTTATCCAGGGCATTTTCTTAAGACTTGATGATCTTTGAAGGTAAATACAAATTTTACTTTGTTGATTTTTAAGCATTCACCTTGGTCTATTAATGATTGGTTTACCTTTATTATCTATTCATTTTTGAAGACTGTACTTTTTCAGATATTCTGTCTCCAAAAGCATACTCAAGGTCACCGTGAAGGGCTACTACAAGTTAAACAGCAACAACAACAATCTTCATAGGCTAAACCTTTAAGGCCTTTGAATTTTTTTAAACATGCATGGCATGTAATACGTTCACAGAAGGTGCAATTAGTTTTGGGATAATTCATACCATCTTTCAAGGTGTGACAAATGCGGATGTTTCCACCTTCCTTCCATTTTCTGCAAATTGAAAATTAATTTTTCTGAAGGCGCTATGTGCCTTAGACTTGAATCCAACGTTTATGGTGACTTGAAAAATATGCAAAGAACATCAATGTAGTTGAAGTCAGATAGTTAGTTCGATGTCATAACATTTCATAGACATCGAATCGATCCATCCAAGTCTATCCAATAAACCTACAGAAAACGAACATAAGGCTTGGCTGAGATAAAGGAACCACTTACGTATATACTGTACATGAGAACAACTGAACAGTCACGAGGATTAAACGAAATACACATGCTTTGAACTCAATTTAAAATTTCCTTTGCATTAGTGATTTGATGAAAGCAATCTTTTGATGCATTTTAGTTTTAAATGCTTGATTTCCCATTGGCTATTTGTACTGTAGGGCATAATGAGTTGTGCATCAATATGTGCGACTTTATAATAACTGAGTTCTGTATAATAACTGTTCAATATGGATAATTCGCAGTAGGCTACAAAGCAGTAGAAGAAGAGACGATGATCAAACAGGGCTATTTAGACAATGCAGCGTTGATCTCAATGGTAAGCTAAATGTGTGTGAGCGGGCGCACAAATTTGAGAGAGAGAGCGAGTGCGAGAGCGAGAGCGAGGGCGAGGGCGAGAGCGAGGGCGAGAGCGAGGGCGAGGGCGAGAGCGAGAGCGAGGGCGAGAGCGAGCGAGAGTCGGAGAGGGAGAGCCGGAGAGGGAGAGCCGGAGAGGGAGAGCCGGAGAGGGAGAGCCGGAGAGGGAGAGCCGGAGAGGGAGAGCCGGAGAGGGAGAGCCGGAGAGAGAGAGGGAGAGAGAGAGGGAGAGAGAACGAGAGAGAGCGAGAGAGAGCGCGAGAGAGAGAGATCAGCGAACAGCATTTTCAATGGGGTGAATTTGATAGTTTAACTCAGTGCAGGCGTCTGAAGAAAGAGATGTTTGGCTGGAAATGATTGTTGAATAATTTCCAACATCATGGTGCATGTCACGTAGAAAGATACCTGACCATATGGGCGTGTAGCCGTGTACTTAAATCGGATGCGATTGACAGTTGGCCGCGTGTCTTTCTTGTTTCTTGCAACTTCTTTTTAACTCTGCAGCTGAACCACGCTAATCGATGAGTCATCATCGAAGTTTAATCAAACGCTCAGGCAACTTCCTTGGACTTTTAAAAACAACCCAGCACTAGAACATCTGGATCCAAGAAAACATACTGACAAGGTAAGTGAGGTTATTCTAAATGGTTTCAATATGTTCATTAGGCAATACCAGCCTTCACTCGATTCGATTTAATGACATTACAATACAATTCCAGTCAATCCCAGTCGAGACACCTAAAACATAACTGTCAAATGGACACGGAAATTAAAGATGAAAAAATAGAGATGAAGTAGTTTTTGATTGATAACTCAATCAAAATGATTCAATTAGATCAATTATATTTACACAATAAAGTGCCTTACTACTTTATCTTAGTTACAGATTAGTAGGTCCGGGGTTTTTAACTAAATTGCTGCAATTACTGTGGGCTATAAGAACGCTGCACTTTTAAGTCCTTGATTATCTGCACTTACTAAATGCATTTTTTTTATGTCTCTTTGGATAAATGCATCTGGTAATTAAATATATGTAAATTATTAGCTGTTCATCCCCAAATATATTGGCAGCTATAGACAGTTACATTTTGATGTTAACTTAATTCTTCCTGTCAACAAAATCAAATCAACATTTTGGGGTTTCCAAGAGCTGATCTGTGGCCCCTGCCTTCACAATCCACCAGAGGAAGAAAATGTGGTCTGAAAAAGCGCGTGAATCAGAAAGTCGCGGGCTTAGTGGCTTCTGCTACAACCTTGTGTCCGCATGTACCTTGGCTTTAATGACATGACCACATCCACCTAGAAATCTGTTGTGGAGTGAAACACATATCCTAGCCCAATTCATAGATGCGGGACCCCTATAGGATCCCATTTTACTACCAGTAATTATTCTATGAAAGTTCTCTCCTCAATCCATCCCTCACAACCAGCCCTCACAACCATCCCTCACTACCATCCCTCACTACCATCCCTCACTACCATCCCTCACTACCAGCCATCACTACCATCCCTCACTACCATCCCTCACTACCAGCCCTCACTACCATCCCTCACTACCAGCCATCACTACCATCCCTCACTACCATCCCTCACTACCAGCCATCACTACCATCCCTCACTACCATCCCTCACTACCATCCCTCACTACCATCCCTCACTACCATCCCTCAATACCAGCCCTCACTACCAGCCTTCACTACCATCCCTCACTACCATCCCTCACTACTATCCCTCACTACCAGCCATCACTACCATCCCTCACTACCATCCCTCACTACCATCCCTCACAACCAGATGCTGTTTCTCCATTCTTAGCTCATATTCCAGCAGCAAGAGAGTCAAGCATGCATTCATCTCCTACCTCCTACCATGCCCACGGGCCACTTACAAGCTCTGCCTCATTTTGATGTTGACAATACAACTTGAAATCCTTTTTGTTACGGTATTTATTGAGTTGGGGACGAATAGGATTGTAGTACATCTCTGGCTTGCTGACATGTAACACTTACACAAGGAAAATGGAGCAAGAGAGAGAGCGAGATGGAAAGAGAGAAACGAGACAAGAAAGAGAGGGAAAGAGAGAAATACTTAAAACAGGGTTTCACAAAAAGGGGTTGGACAAATCCATTGAATTCAATGTGTAAACAAGGAGTCATTTGGAACTTGTAATCATGTGTCCTTGGTTTTAGATGGGTGTGACCACTGATGACATCGCGTTCCGTTCCAACATCCCAGTTGCGGCAGATCTAACTGTGGCCGTAGTGTACGCTGTGTTTGGTAAGTGAGCTCTTCAGAGATGAATAACACACACTAACAGCCACCGCCGGGGAGATGACCATGGGATATACCCATGGGAACCCGAGGGCAGTGTTGTCGGTATAGTATGGATTTCCTGTCCCTCACCTAAGCCCTTCCTGCTTCAGCTTAACCATATCCACAAACATCATGATGCCAGACAGGACACGTTGAGAATTGCTAATGTGTGTGTGTGTGTTTGACATTTCTGTGTTTGCCTTTGGGGGAACATCGAAGCAGAACAAGCATGCTCACCGCAGGTGCGAAACACCCCTTTGTCAAATACTTTCGATAGAAACACAGGCAACCTCACACACATACACACACATTCTTAGCATGGGTACGTGTGTGTGTCTCATCTGTGTGAGAGTAGGAGACCCCTGTGGGGTTCCTGTCGATGAGTTCTGCGTCAGGGACCCAATCCTGAGCAAATCCTGACTAGATTAGCTAGCTCTCCATCAAAGCCTTTGAACTAAAGCATGTTGATATGTAATACAGGCCAGCACCACATTCTTTCTGATGAAAGAAGCCGAAAAAAACCGGCCACACTTCTTTTCCCCCAGGTGCAACAGTACGACCGTGCTGAAGTGCGGCGAGTCGTACGTGAAAAAGGATGTGTGCCGCAAGACACAGAGGGGGATAAAAAGCATTTAGCGTGGATTTGAGCAGTTCACGAGAGTCCCCAGGGTTTCCCATAGATGACAAATGAAGATTCTTCCTTCCTTGAATGCATATTCCACAAAAAATGTATTTGTTTTTGTCTACTCCTTGACAACATGCCACATTGATCCGTTCAGTACGATCTAGGTTATCTGACAGTGGAGAAGGCAAGGTCGGTTTGGCTACTGTGTGACCATTGTGCATGTGGACAGATGTTTACCTCTTAAGCCTTAAGAAACAGTTTTCTGATCTACTGTGTCGAAGGAAGCGTGGATACTGTGACATAGCCCAGCTCTCCAGATCAAAGGAAATACCATCACATGTGGATAATAGTTTACATACAGTCACTGGTCTATGTGTTCCTGACTCCCTTGCCTTTGTGCAGTTGCGTCTGCCATGAGAGGAAGTCTGCTGTGAAGTGGACCTCAGAGTTAGAGAACATTGATGCTGAATCCCTCTTACCTAACTAAGACTACAGAAAAAAGACCGGTTGTGTCAAACATGGATTGATTTGTATGGCGATAGAAAACCATAAAAGAAATGCAAACAGCCGCAGACATTTTTGAATAAATTGCTTTAATGTAAAAAAAAAACTATTTTCTTGAACAACCCATGGATCTTTATGTTAACCCCCCCCCCCCTCCGGTGGTTTATGGGTAAAGTTCCAAGTAGGTTTTGTAAACTGAGTTTTTAAAACTAGGGCTGTCAAGCGATTACAATATTTAATTTAATCACACTTGTTCCGGGAGTACAATGGTACTTAGGAATGGTTTGCTGAACCCAACGCTAGTTTCCTCAAGGTTCACAATGACTCTTGCTTAGACTGTTGCTCTTGTTGGTTAGTGGTAGCTGATTTAAACTGTTGTATTCTTTTTTAGTTAATCCTATTTTTATTGCTTTCCTACAGGTACACCTGCACTTAGAGATTAATGTTGTGTAATTTTTAACTTGTTTAACTACATGCTCTTATGGTTTCTTCCCTTTAGCACTATTTTTTGGTTGTTCACAATATGTACTTCTTGTTTTTGACTACCCGCAATGCTGTGGGGCTATCTTGTTGTTATTATCAGTGACCTATGCACTTTGTGAAGCTCTCTCTTGGAAGTCGCTTTGGATAAAAGCGTCTGCTAAATGAATAAATGTAAATGTAATCGCGATTAATCGCATTAATTCATATGATTAATCGCGATTAATTGCAAAAAATCGCAACATTATTCAATCTATTTAATCTGTTAAAAGGTTACCCCAATAAATGTTTTTTTTTGTTGAAATAACATTAAAAGGGTGTACTTAACTTCAAATAACCATAACTGAACAATAATGTCCATATAACAAGTTCAGATGGATGTTTTATTCGCTAACCATACTGCTGTCTAATAAACATCCACAAAATTTGACTTGTTCCGGAATATAAAATACATTTAAGACATTTGGCTCATAGCCTACTACAATATCCTGCTCCATAATATACAAATCAAACATACTTCAGATGCTTAAGCAAACACAGATTGACCTTAACATTGAACAAAACCATTTCTATTTTGTTGAACCCAGTCAGCTGCTCGCTTCTTTTGCAAGTGTTGTCTGCCATATATATTACCAGAGCGAACACTGCTGCTACAGCTAACGCCATCTAAAAGCCCTCTCTCCATCATTTAGCTACCGTCGGCAGTCAAAGTCATGTGACGACAGGTGATTCCCAGGGTCAAAAAGACTCCTGCGTTAACGGCACTATTTTTTTGTTGTCGCGTAAAGTGAGATTGCGACGCGTTAACTTTGACAGCCCTAATTAAAACCAGCCAAAAAGATCCCCCATGAGACCCTGTGTTAGCAGGGCCTGTGCATGAGAGACCCTGTGTTAGCAGGGCCTGTGCATGAGAACCTGTGTCAGCAGGGCTTGTGCATGTCCAGGACATGCTGATGGCTAGGCCCTGTCTGTCTCCTTGCAGGAGTCTGTTCTCTGCTCGGCAACAGCATGCTGCTCTACGTCTCCTACAAGAAGAAACACCTGCTGAAGCCTGCAGAGTTTTTCATCGTTAACCTGGCCGTCAGCGACATGGGCCTTACGCTGTCCCTCTACCCCATGGCTATCACCTCCAGCATCTACCACAGGTACCTCACGCGATTGGTCCTTAATCTCTGTAGATAAGGGGCACCTGAGATTGTTGGCCTGGCGAAGGCTTTAATATAAAACGTTGTCATTGCTTCGCCGTCATCAGCAGAGGTGGGGGCATGGACCAGACTTCAACTCCCTCCTTATCGCGGTTTTAATTAACTAGATGATTGGTTGTATGTCAGAGATGCGTTGGCAGCAGCTCCATGTGTCTGACTTCCTCTTACAGACTTACTTCCTGTCTTCTTTTTTTTGCCTCATTTTTTCTCTCTCTCTCTCTCTCCCGCCTCCTCTCAGATGGCTGTTTGGGAAGACAGTGTGTTTGATCTACGCTTTCTGCGGTGTGCTGTTTGGCCTCTGTAGTCTGACCACTCTCACGTTGCTGAGCATGGTGTGCTTTGTGAAAGTCTGCTGTCCCCACTACGGTAAGTCTTCAAAGAGCCGCAGCCCAGCCGTGTCTGCGGAAATGACACAGGATTCTAAAGGAGACCCTCTTAAGTGGTCGATTGTTGATTTATTGATGGAGGGAAATCAAAAGGCCAAGAAAATCCCCCTGTGACTTAACCAACATCAGATGCGCTTTGAGGGCTGACAAGCTTACTTGTCTCTGCTCTATTAGGGCCACTTGTGATGTTGGTTTTAGCGGTGCAGTCAAATGTTATATTCAGCAGCGATCTCTCAAAAAATGGACATCCGCCTGTAGCACAGCAGTGTTTCCCACACATAGACTAATTTGTGGCGGTGCGCCACAGAATCAACACCGGCCGCCACACATTGCGTTTCGTAAAATATTTGTTTTTATCGCTATTTAGGTTAAAACACGCAGCGTATTCGTTCAGCTGCATTTCCTTTCCCCTGCTCTCCCTCCGTCTCTCTGTCACTCATGCGTCTTTCTCACATATGCACAGTCACAACGTCAGCACACGTTAGCAACAACAACGCATACATATGCCGTTCTAGTAAGACCGACAGCTATATCAGCGAGCCTTCAGCATTAGTGCCGTAGCTAAAAGTCGAGAAAAGTTGAGGCTACTTTTCGCGAGGTACCTTACTCAGATTTACATTTAGTCATTTAGCAGACGCTCTTATCCAGAGCTAATTACAGTACTCGAAGTTTCCCCTTCGTTCTTTTGGTGAGAAGTCTCAAGAGCTAGCTTACCCGGCGTCATGGAGCCAACCAGTTAAATAGTTGTTTAGCACTAGGGTTGCTACATGCATAATGCAGAAATAATATGTTAGTTGTTGTTAATTTTGTGAAGGTGTGAATCATTTTGGATTAATATTTAATGTAACAAATTACTAACAAATTAACTGTAAAGAATTATTAACGAAGGAATTATTACGACCCCCCCCCCCCCCCCCCCCCCCCCCGTCTGACAACCCCCACCCCTCCCCGCCACAATTAGGTTTCTAATCTGTGGGAAACACTGCACAGAATAGGTAGGCATACAGTGTGATCGTAGTATACACAATACATACATTTTCAGCGAAAACCTTTACCAGCAAACACATATCTCCCAGCGATTGTCACGTTTCTCTCGAGGAAGGAGTAATTCCAAGGCATTTCTTCTTTCAGAGGTGCTCGAATGAAATTCCCTAATGTTTATGTTTATTTGTTATTTGAGAAGGCACAATACACATGAATTAATGAGCACTTGGGTCCACCATGTACATGTGCCAGATACAGCCATACAGGCTAATTAGCATCTGCAGTCCCTAGCAGGTTCATAAATAAATTAAAATTCATTAATAAATCTCATCTGCAGACCTCTCAAAAGCAATGGCACGCGTGTCACACATATTTGATGTGTTCACAACAATGTATCCATCACAAACGACTCCTTAAACCTGAGATGGAATCATTTGGGATCTGTCAAGGTAACCGGTTTAACCCAGTTCACGGCCGCCTGCTGGTAGCCTGTGCCTGGGTCTATGCCCTGTTCTTCGCCTGCTCCCCTCTGGCCCGCTGGGGCGCGTACGGACCCGAGCCCTACGGGACCGCCTGCTGCATCGACTGGCATGTGTCCAACCGGCAGTCCATGGCTCGCTCCTACACCCTGGCGCTCTTTGTGTTCTGCTATATTCTGCCCTGCTGCGTCATTGTGGCGTCCTACACTGGCATCCTGGTCACGGTGCGGGCATCCCAGAAGGCCTTAGAGCAGCATGTATCCAGGCGAACGCACGTGAGCAACCTCCAGACCATCATCGTGAAGGTAAGACGGTACGGGTCAGGCCAAGCGAGAATGTCACTCCTTCTCATGTTTTTAGGCACGTGGCAAATGCAATCTGAAGCACATCACGTGTATACTCATTGAGGAGGGAAGGGAGGAGGGAAAGATGAAAGAATAGGGGGTTAGGGACTGTGGAGAACCACCACTTAACTTGAAGCATAAAACTGACAGATGAGATATAGATTTGAGAATAGATTTAAACACTCTGACCATGTTGTTCCCAATGACAAAGCAGGAAGTCAGTTCCAAAAACAGGACGTTTGCTCCAGAGGAGAGGACAGCATGAGAGAAAGCCCTGTGCCCTGCCATTTTCTGTTTGAATTTAGGAGCTACAACATGTCTGGAGTCCTGAGATCGATTGCAATGACCTTGTGGGCTTATAGCATGTGAGGAAAACAGAGCAAACTTCTGTATCCGGTCTCTTACACTCCCGTTTTCTCTTTCCCCCACCCACTCTTTCATACAGTGTAATGAAGTACACTACAAGACAATACAAGTATTGTATTGTTGTTCTGAATTCAAATCCCTGTTTCAAAATGCCTCAATAAGTGCTACTGGGCCAGCTTTAATCATGACAAAGTATGTTACTTGTTGCCATGTCATTAGTAAATCTACCACTCTCTCTTTTGTTATTTCACTCTCGTTTGCCTGTCCTTCCTTTTGGTCTTCATAATGGTGTTATGAAGACCCCTCCCCACCCCCCACACACACACACACACACACACCACCACAACCACCATACCCACACACACACACCTCAGTCTAATTGCATTTCTCTGAATTCAAAACCCAGTTTCCAAACCTCTCATTGACAGCCACTGGGATTACAACAATGACAGCTATGTCAGTAGAATCAATCCACATCTCTCCCTGTGTCGTTCCTCTCTTTCTGTCTCCTGGCCCATCCAGTATGCTCATCCTCATCACCATGTGTGCTCGTAAACATCTGCTCTCCTGGGCCAACCCCCCCGACCAGCCACGCCTCCCATCAAACAGGAGCCCACCTCCCCCTGGGCCGTGACAACTGTGATTATTATTGGCACTCATCCAGAACCGTTCTAACTCCATCCCCACTGCATAAATCCCGAGGAGGAGTCCAGGGGTCAGAATAAATGCATTTCTCTGAAAACAAAGTGAGTGAATGAAGAGGGTGCTCGAGGGGAATCTAATGGTTATCCAAATGAGAAGGGGAGGCCGGAATAGCAAAGTCTCCCTTAGAGACAGGAGATCTCGGCAGAGCTTTCACACTCTCTCTCTCTCTCTCTCTTTCTCTCTCTCTCTCTCTCTCTCTCTCTCTCTCTCTCTCTCTCTCTCTCTCTCTCTCTCTCTCTCTCTCGCTCTCTCTCTGCGAGATTGGCAATGACCTCAATAGATCTCCTCCCAGTGATGGAGCTTCTCATTAGCAGGAATTGGCTCTCGTCTCCAGAATACATTGTGATAGATGAGGAGCCAGGAGCCAGGGCTGCTTGGCGGTTATTGTCCCCTTCTACATGGCTTTCAGGACCCCCCCCCCCCCCCCCCCCCCCGCCCTTCCCCAACCAATCCATTTGAAGATGCTTTGCCTGCAACGTACCTTTTTCTCGCTGTTGGCCTCACCTCACTCGATACTAAAAGTACTTCAACGTTCTCTTTCAATCATTTCAAAAAGCCTGTTATGGTTGGCCTTTTTTTAGCGAAGTTGAGCAGTTGACAGCAGTTAGACCATTGAGGTAGATCTGGTTGTCAGTGATTACTGATGGGTACTGTAACAACATTTCTTCCCTCTCCTCCTGGTAACCCTCCCCCAGCTCAGCGTGGCCGTGTGCATCGGCTTCTTTGCCGCGTGGAGCCCCTACGCCGTCGTGTCCATGTGGGCGGCGTTTGGCCACATCGAGAACATCCCGCCCCTGGCGTTCGCCATCCCCGCCATGTTTGCCAAGTCCTCCACCATCTACAACCCCATCGTCTACCTCTTGCTCAGACCCAACTTCCGCCGGGTGATGTGCCGGGACCTGGGGAGTCTCCGGCGGGCGTGCATGCGGCGCTGCTTCTGCTCCCAGGGCCCTGAGAGGGTGTGCCCCTCCAAGCCCGTGGTGCGTCTCAGCCTCCGGACACTGGGCCTTCGCTCGGGCCAGTCTTGCTCCACCGACTACGCCCACGCTGCCCTGGCTGGCTCGAAAGGCTGCGTGCCCTGCAACAAGTGTGCCGACGCTTTCGAGTGCTTCAGGCACTACCCCAGGGTGTGCTGCGGTGCCAGCCCGCTGGGGAACGTCCTCCCCCCCCAGGACCAGACGGCCCTGGACAGCCCCCGGCCTCCGAGGCAGGCTGGGCAGAAACCACTGCAGCGAGACTGTCAGAAGAAGTCGCTGTGCGCCACTATGCGTGGCAAAAGGACTTCTGAGATCGACAAGCTCCAGATCAGTTTGGAGATGGTGCCAGGACAAGCCAAGATAGCTTGGCCTTAGTAATGCTATACATTCGCTTTTTTAGTTCTATTTTTGACATCACTGAAAGCATTTTTTAAAATATTTTTTATGGTGTAATATTTATTCTATTCATTCCAGATATGTATTTATTTATAATGTATATAACCAGTGACTCATTACTGGAAATGACTTAGTAAAACCTGAGCTTCACCTCAGGGAATCCCAGGGTCTTGAGCCAGTGGGGAACCATACAGACACAAACACACAGACGTTAGGTGCGTTCGACTTCATGCAGCGCCGGCGTCGCCTGCAGCCGCCTGCAGCCGCCTGCAGCCGCCTGCAGCCCGGCTGACTTGAAGCAGCCAATGGCATTCTCAGCTTCGCCGGTGCTGCATGAAGTCGAACACACCTATTCTCAGCCTTCTTTTGACAGGGTGGGGAGTCAGGCTGTGACACATAACTCCTCGTCAGGTCACATGGGACAACTCTGGGCCAATCGCTATAGCAATATCAATTGTTGAAGATGACAGTTGAACAGCAACTCCCTTGAAGCACTGTAATCCCAATTCAATTATTGTTTACATTTGGTGAAAAGGTACAAGCTAGTATAGACAGTATATAGACACTAAATAGTATATACTATAAACGGGATGGTTTAATGCTACAGGATAGAAATACATGGTTGTGCACATTTGTAAGGAATACCAGACGGGGTTGGGTCCAAGCGCAGAGCACAGATTTAATTAGAATGGTTGGACAGGCAACGATCGGTACACGGGTAGACAGGGCAATACAGGTGATCCAAAATGAAAAATAGGAAAACTATCCAAGGTCAGGAACAGAACACAGATTTGAACAAGGCTCAGACTGAACTAGAAACGAGAACAAGACTTTGCACCGGACAATACACCAACAGACACTTAAATACTAAAACCCTCAGTGAGACACAGGTGCAGCCGATGGTCCTAATATTCTGGGGATGCCGAGCGCAGCAGCTAATTACCAGCTGCAGAAAGCTCTGGCGTTACAACATTGTGGAATAATGAGTTGGTTCAAGATCAAGACGTCGGAGTAAAAACAAAGACAGAATTACTACCAAAGTACTTGTCCAAAAAAGTTAGATACTGAATGTTTTTTCCAATTTTCTCCAGAGCTATGGAACACAACATAAGTAGACTGTATAAATGGGCAACACAGAGATATCGGGGTAAATATCAAATTCAAACTGTAGCAGCTGTACTGTAGATAGTTGAGATCTAAGAGGTGGAAGAAATTGATTTGTGTTGTCTGGTATTATTCATTTGTGAACTGTTCTGTGTATGAAACACTGTAAAATATGCATGGAAAATCATTGGCATGGGTTGTTCCTTGTCACTTTAAACACATCTTGTCTGTCAGGCCGGTCTCTGAAAGCCATTGAGTCATTCTGTCTCCATAGATAATCTTAATTGACTCTGTAGTTTTGCTGCCGTACTGGATATTTGTATTGAAAACTGTTGTTTCAATAATTCATGTAATTACAAGCTTTCTGTTTGGGTACTTAATGATGTGAAATGGATTGTTTGTGTTAGTGAAGCAAACAAACCTTCCTAATCACACTGAATATATTGAGCAATCAGGCACTGACATGAACACGTTCTTAAAATCTGATAGGAAATGCTAATTGTTGGAATGAAACACTTTCATCCACATCGGCATTCCCTATCTGATCATAAATTATTCCCACCACGCTGTGATTCATTTTCTCGTGTTTTGAAACAGGATTAATAAAGCCACCACTAGGTTCTGATACCAATTTTTAAGATGATGCTAACGCTGACATGAAACAGGAATCGGTGTCTTTAAAAATGTATGCCTGGAATCTCTCTGATATTTTCCTGAATCTTTACAACATGCAATTAAAATAAAAATATTCAACGCCCGTTATAGATTGAGATATGAAGAACAGTGTAAGTGTTTTGGGGTAGAGCCCGTAGAGATGTTGCTGATGCAGGGACTTGTATCAAAGATTCAAAGCAACTCAGGGATGTTTCCTCTCTACGCTCACGTTTAAAGGGGACATGGAGAAGAAGACTGAAATCCTAAAGAAAAAGAATACCCCGCCCCAATTAAAAAATGCAGTTCTTTTCAGTTCTAACCGATTCACTCGACATTTCAAAACAGTTCAAGCACAATTGTCTGTTCTGTTATTCCGACGACTAAAGTGTTACTAGTTGGCGACATAAAAGTCATAGAAAATGTATAACTAAAGCAACACACAGCAACTTATTTATCTGACAACTTTAATAAAAAATGCCTGTAGTCAAAAGCTTCTGAGCCCTTCTCTCATTTTACATACTGCACACACACACACACGCGCGCACACACACACACACAAAGAACATGCAAATAAACATCCAATCATGTCAAATTCATAACATTGTTATAGTATGCATAGGAAGCCAATGAGATAACGGTGCATGTGTCTAAGTGCTAGGATTCATCACTTCCACACTGTGACAATTAATTATGTTTGGCCTCGAGACAGTGGTTTCAATGATAGAGGCCCATTAATAGGATACTTTATCTGTCAAACAGGCAATTGCTTCTAAATTCTTACACATTTGTGTTTCTTTTGTTCTATACACTGGAACAAATATCATGCATGGAAGAAACTATTTCAATTTTGAAGCTACAGGGAAAACTATCTGGAGCTCTTTGATGAAACTAAGTCCAATAGAAAACTTCTGATAATAGAATGAAAATGACAGCAAAAAAACATAGACATTTGCTGCCCCCCAAAGGAGAAATAAGGACACAGCAACAATATATTGTTCACCTTTTTTTGTTGACTTATTACACTAAGCCGGATATACCGCATTTTGTGCCAATTCTATGAAACACCATTGATGCCACCTGTAACATTTACATTTAGTCATTTGGCAGACGCTCTTATCCAGAGCGACTTACAGTAAGTACAGGGACATTCCCCGAGGCAAGTAGGGTGAAGTGCCTTGCCCAAGGACACAACATCATGTGGCGCGGCGGGGAATCGATCCGGCAACCTTCTGATTACTAGCCCGACTCCCTCACCGCTCAGCCATCTGCTCCCTAAGAGAGGATAACGTGGAAATTGTAGAATCCACTTTCCCTCCACAAGGTCAAACAACATCAACAAGATTTGGAATTCTCAAAAGACAATCAAACATTGTCATTGTTTGCACAATAAGCATAACTCCAGTCTGTTCCATGTATAACATAGTCTCTGGGCGATTTCCTGTCCAAAGACAACATAGAAGCACAGGACGAATACCTATCAGTGAGGGAAATTATTATTTTTGATAAAGCCCTGTTTTCAGCACCTTTCCCGGTTAGGCTCACTGTAATGTAAAATGGTCAGACATGGAAAAAGTAAGATAATAAAGTTTTGATAATTTCATTAACCTGCTGGAGCCACATACATACGGTATACTATATTTTTCCCAACATTGTCGAAGAGCAAAACACGACAACGAGAAGGCAGTCAAAAGATCACAGAGGGAGTTCTCAGACCCCGGCTAGCCCCTTACCTGGGCTATCCGCTGGCCTGGACCAGCCTCCCTCTCCTATCTAGGGCTCGCTGGTGCACACGTCCACCAGCCTCTGCAGCAGATCCACCTTGACGATGTTGTCCAGGGCCTTGCAGAGGCGTCCCAGCGTGCAGCCCACGCTGCCCTCCTTCATCGACCAGCGGACCAGCATCTGGTGCACCTTCTCCGACAGGCCGTCGCGGTCGTAGTCGTGGTCAATTTCCTCCAGCTCCACGTCGCTCAGGCCCAGGCGCCGGGCGCACTGCTTCCACTTGGCCCCGATGTGGTCTCTCAGCAGGTCCAGGTGCTTCTCCGTCACTGCGTGGTCCTCTGGGGGGGGGGGGGGGGGGGGGGGGGGGGGGGGGACGGATCGAGCCGTCAGTCACCCTAGTTCCACACGGACTACTGTGCAGACCCTGCGGGGGCCCACGCGCCATCTACTTTTCACTGAAGACAGGGCTGAGATGATGGTGCATTTTCGACGGCATGTCAAAGACGGGGGCCAAACGTTTGACTGTTGACTATTTTTGTGCTCTGAACAAGGCTGTGGGGAAACAGTACTCTGACCCATGGGATTATTCATCCTCTATATAAGCGGCCATCAGATATGACTAGTTATGATCATCCGGTCCAAAGTTCCTTTATGGAACTATTTGGAGGAAGTGTGGCAGCAGACTTACCGTACTTCTGAATGGCTTCTTTGAGAAACAAGGTGGTACTGCCGTTGGACTGTAAGCTTGCAGGACTGTGGGTCTTTAGACTGTTGTTGTTGCCAATCTGGATACAACTGGCGTTGTTGATGTACATGCTTCCTAAAACACACACACATGTGCACAACACAGTCTTAGTCATGGAGATGGCCTTCCTATTGGCTGATGAGCCTGTGGAGTGTCATCGTGGTCACGGCCCTTCCTTCATCCATACCTGTATCGAGTAAGGGTGCACTCTTGCCGGAGTTCTGGTTCTCAAGGGGCCAGGAATGCTGTGAGTTGTACTGGCAGGGGTTGCTGAAGGGCTCTGGGGTGGGATTGGACAGTAGACTGCTGTAGAGTCTGGAGGAAGGAAAGACAGGGTGAGGGGATGGCTCCTCCTGGCTGTTGGGCTGGACAGGCTCGGCTTTGCCCCACGAATGGACAGTGGAGCCTGGACAATGCCAGCCCCGATCTGGGTGCTCCTGGGACATCAGCCTCTGAGGGGGCGTGGCTGGGGCGTAGCCGGCGGGAGACAGCGGGCTGGAGTCCGGCTGGTCTGTTCCCCAGTTGGCCCTCTTCTGGGGCCATTCTCCCACCTGGCCAGGGCTGAAGGGAGGGCTGGTGAGGCTGGGGGTCCTGGCGTCGGTCTGGAGGGAGAACTCTTTGAGGTCCTCGATGCTGGCCTCCACTGGGGACCTGACGTCTGAGCTCATCAAGCGGCCCGGCAGGTCTACATGAACACAACACATGGGAGGTGATCAACACGTACTGGGCGGCACAGCATGCTGCTCCACTCAACCCCCTGAAGTCAGCTGAAGAGGTGAGTAGGAAATAAGAACGTTCAATTTGAACAACCTTACACGAATGAGTCATTGAATATTTTAACCTGATATTTACTTGCAAGTAACACCAATCCGGATATGTATTTTTAGGTGTGTGTGTGTGGGGGGGGGGGGGGGGGGGGGTAAGGATTGTAAAACACAAATTGAAACAAAGTTATATTGTTCATTGGGCTACTACACGTATAATATACTGTAAACTAAATTATATTGAAAAATACAGAAAAGAAACTTGCCTTAATTTGGAATTTGAGTGCAAAATGACGCGGACTTTTAGTCTGTATCCCTTTAAAGTCCGCCACAATAGATCAATACAGTTTCGAAATGAAGAGAGTTTGTTCTATATACAGTATATTGGCCTTCCAAAAAGAAAACGATTACACCAGCATTACACTCCACATGGGATTGATGCAGTGGGTGTTTTAGGTTAATATGGTCAGATATTGATATGGCCACTGATATACCATGCCATCCTAGTGAGAAGGAGGGTGTTGGTGTAGAGGGAACAGAGCTGCCTACTGCCCTCACCTGCTGCCGTCACACTGTCTGGAGGCAACGAGAAGGACTTCATCATCTCAAGGAGATCCTCAGGCCCTTCGTACGACTCCTACATGGAAGTCACATGACAGTCGAAATGTAGCCTGAATACATGTTGTCCGCATGAAATAACTGCATTATCTACACTCTTGGATTGCAAACACATTGTGACTGTCGGAGGTGCTGCTGGGTTCTATTTTTGACTTGTTTCCGATACTGAAATCAGATGAAACTTGCCCTTAGAGCCAAAGAATCTATTTCTACATCAGGCTCCAGCTTCTCTCGGTAGACTGGTAGGAAGGATGTGTATCCCTCTGGGAAGAAGGATAGTCCAAGTGAGAGAGAGAGAGAGAGAGAGAGAGAGAGAGAGAGAGAGAGAGAGAGAGAGAGAGAGAGAGAGAGAGAGAGAGTATGAGAGAGAGAGGGAGAGGGAGAGGGAGAGAGAGAGGGAGAGGGAGAGAGAGACAGTATGAGAGAGAGAGGGAGAGAGAGAGAGAGAGAGAGAGAGAGAGAGACAGTGAGAGAGAGAGAGGGAGAGAGAGGGAGAGACAGTGAGAGAGAGAGAGGGAGAGAGAGGGAGAGAGAGGGAGAGACAGTGAGAGAGAGAGAGACAGTGAGAGAGAGAGAGAGAGAGAGGAAAAGAAAGATAACAAGAAAGTGTATGTGAGCGAGAAACAGAGTAATGAAATTAGGCCAGTCATCTGACTTACAGCAACAATCACCCGGCCGGAACAGACACTTCACAACACAACATGCCTCAGCCGCCTTGAAAATCATGTTCCCTTCACAGTATGGTTGGCAAGCCGTTGAAACAAACACACACACACTCGCACATGCATGCATACCTTTAAACGTCGGCCTGTCCCGTGGATCCTGACTCCAGCCTCTCCTCATCAGATCTGTCATCTCGGGGAGGGTGTCGGGTGGAATGAAACCCTCGTCGGGGCGGTCACCCCGCCGGACGCACTGGCAGATCTGGTCCTCACTCCTGGCATCTATGAACATCGGCATTGACCCGGCACCCCCGTCAGAGAACAGCTATCGAGCCCGCGAAACCAAACGAGGCCAAGATAGACCCAAGTGGTTTTTTCCTTACCGAGAGGGAATACATGGAGGAGAAATGTCGCCAAAACAAACCCGCCTCCTCCCCCCCCCCCTCCCCCCCTCACTCGAGTGAGTTCCCTGCGTCACTCACTCTCGTAGGGCTCCTGGCGGGTGAGGATGACCCAGATGACGATGCTGAAGCTGTACACGTCCGACCTCTCGGTGGACGGCGTGTGCACGCTCTCCAGGTGCTCGGGGGCCATGTAGCACAGGGTGCCGGCGGCCCTGACTCCAGCTGAGGGCTTGGTGCGGCTCTGCCGGCGAGACTCCTCCTTGGTCAACCTGCTCCAAGTCTGGCAAGTGGCCAAGCCCAGGTCTGCAATCTGGCAACACACATGTATGTGGATGTACTGTATGTCGTGTGTACAATCCGTCACAGGCACCCGAACCCACTCTCGTGTCAGTGCAAATGGAATGGAAGTTGGGACTGTTTTAACCGGGCACTTGGACGGTTGTCAAAGCGACGGTGATACATATGTAATAGTAAAACATCTGGTTTATTGTACCTTAATGTGAAAGTCTCTGTCCACCAATATGTTCTCAGGTTTCAAATCCTTGTGTATGACGTGGTTCCTTGACAAATACTCCATGCCCTCCAGGATCTCCAGAATGATGCGGCCCTTAATGGACATGGGAACTTGAACCTGGAAGGCGGGACAGGAGAGACAGAAGTCAAAAGAAATATGTGAGCTGGTCTCGGTTGGAGTAGTGAAGTGTCTCGTCCGGTCATGCCAACCACTGCAGCCCCACGCGGTTCAATCGGTGCATCTGAGGGTCTCACCTGGTCCAACATGGCCTGCAAGTTCCCCTTGGGGATGAGCTCCAGCACCAGGGAGTAATCCCCATCATCCAGGATCACTCCGAGCAGCTTGACCACACGCTCGTGGTTCAGTTTGGTCATCAGGCTTCCCTCTTCCAGCAAACACTTCTTACTGAATTTTGCTCTAGGTGAAGCAACCAGACATTGTGGAATGGATTTTTATTTTGATCGACAAGCACAGGGATGCACAAACTGCCACTGCATGAGCCTACCGAATGGGTCATGTGAGTAACAAAAAACATGGATCTGTTCAGGTATTCAATAGTCTTTGGTGTGTATACTGAGAAACTGTTGGCTTTATGACGTGTTGCATTAGCCTGAAAGTGCAGTTAAGCAGTATCTTATAGTGGAAAGCCCCTAGGACTTACTCATTGCGCGGTGGTCCTGTGTACACCGTCTTCAGTACCACCTGGCCCAAAGTTTTGTGATAGCATAGGTGAACTTGTCCGAAGCCGCCGTAGTCCAGGTGCTCTTTTTTAATAAGGTCGGAGGATTGCATACGAATGGAATCCAAGGAAGTAGCCATACCCAACACAGTATAGGTGTAATAGAAATATCTGAAAATGTATTTGCACATACAAAGTGGAATTAAAGTAAACACTACGTTACTACATGAAACAACTTTGTTATGTTAAACTATCCATCGCAAAGCAGAACTGAATCGGAAAGTGAAATTCGGATCGGAAAGCAAAAAACTAAAACAACTGACCACAAGCTGCACTCTGAAAATGTGTAGGCTACGTCCTTAATTGTTTTAAAATACAACATGTTTTTATGACCACAGTGAAATAACTGAAAATGAAAATGAATAACTGAACAACTGAATACGTTGAATATAAAACCTGAACGTTTACATTTGCCTTGCTGAGTTATTTCCGGGATAGTCGCTGCAGTGAATTTTTTTAAAGCGAGCCAGGATAACTCGAAGTATATATAGCCAGGATAACTAAGAAGTTTTAAGTACTACTAGTCAATTGCAGAGTAGTAGACTCAATCGATGAAGACCAAGCGAGCCAGGATAACGCGAAGTTTGAAGTATTCCTAGTCAATTGCAGAGCAGTAGTAGCCTACACTCAATCCGTCACTCGATGAAGACCAGACGAAAGGCATGACTGCTGCTTAGCGGCTGCTTAGGGCCCCCGTGGCCACCAGAGGGTCCGCAAGAGCACATGAAATGACAGCTTCATGTAAAAATTATATATATTATGTTAATGGACCAGTAACATAATCTATATAATTTTTACATTATAATTATAGAAATTCGGAGGGGCCCCAAAATCTATTCTGCTTAAGGCCCCATAACGGCTTGGGCCGGCCCTGATGGCAGTGTATCGTCAGATGTAGGCTTACATTGACGGTTTCGATGCGTGTGTGTGTGTGTCTGTGCGCGTGTCAGTGCGTGAGCGCTCGCGGGCACGCACGAGAGAGGTTGCTTCTTATGTGTTTGTAAATTGTATTTGGTGTGTTCAGAGTACTGCAGTGAAACTGAACAGAATATAAGAGGGAACGTTACTCATAAATACAGACCTACAATAGTCTATGTGTAATGTTTTTCCAGACGTGAGGTGGGGATAAAAACGTTCACTTACTGGCATTAAGACTAATCATACGAAAGCGACAGTGAAAAAAGAAAGAAAAGCACTATTGAGAATATGATCCATTGATAAAAAAGCTTCTGTGAAAGCATGTCGGGAAACCACCTGAATTGTAACGCATGTGAGTGTGGGTGGCATGCAGCGTAGGCCTATCTGAGGTATCTAAGCGATCCAACCCTGTGTCCCACACGGAAACCACATCAAAGTATTTAACATCATTATTCGCCGTTTCTCTATGTTGTAGGCCACATCTCCAAATGATTCATGATCATTACGGTAAGATCACTATCCACTGCTTTGTTGTCACCATAGCCTGAAGTTTGGTCGTTGGGACTAAGATGCTGTCTCAGCATTATTATCTTTGGCTGGATGAGAAAATCACAAAAGCCTGCATTGTGAAAATTACAATTGTGTTAAATTAAAAAGTTTTTCTCAGAGACCACTTGCATCCTGAAAATTTGGCATATGTGACCATCCTTTTTCTCAGCCCTAGTTGAAATAGGTATTTCTAGTAACATGCTTTTGAAAATCACACGCATTGTTGAAAACAAGAACTACAATTCCCAGAATACATCTGAATCAGACAGCGTTTGCAGCACACTGCAAATCGTAGTGAGCTGTTCATATCGCTCAGCTTTGGGAAAGCAGCCGTAATCTTCATACCTCGGGCAATACATTGCAATTTTCCTCGGCGTTCAGTGTTTTACTGAGGTCATTGTGTAAAATGGGTAATGGTATCAACAAGGTACGTTGTTCTTACACTTTGTGTTTGTAATATATGCATGCGCTTCCAGTTGTCCAAAAGTTATTCAGGTCTAGACTCGAGTAAGCTCTAATATAGACGGGCGTTATCATAATTAGATCAGCCAAAGCGCTCATAGAAAATTTGTGTCGAAAACGGAATACGCCTGTTACACATCTGTTGAATTGCATGTTTGCCAATGTTAAGTGAGTGCAAGATCCCCTTTAAGCTTTCACGGTAAAGTGCAGTTGAGCACAGTAGAGTATTTTGACAGGTCTGTATGAAATAATCATTCGATGTGGATACAGTCCTTTAAGACACATACACAAATACTGACATTTTAAAGGTTTTTAGGCTCACTGTCAGAGATCTTTGCAACAACATCCAAGAGGCTACTCCATTGTTATCTCTTATTATGGCTCATGTCATAATTCAGTCATTTAAGCTTCTTCAGCTGTTGTTCTAGGTGTCAACTAAATATATCTCAGACATGTCATCAAGGATGCCTCGGTGTCCCCTTTGTTGGAGTGATATATGTTCTGTATGCGCTGGCTAAAATAACATTTCTATTGTAGTTCAGTAAGCATTTTAACTACAAGTAGGGGTATTTACGTATTTGGGCATATACAATCTTGATAGCCATGGTATGAAATCATTTATTGCTCTGATCAATAATTTCTGCACATTCTCTTGTAGGTCTTGCCTGACCTGTACTTGGGAAATTTTAAAGGTAGGCTATGTTTTATCAATTAATACTGGTATTTGTATATGAGCCTTGGGGGTTTGATACCAAATTCTATCAGGAACCCATGACTCAGTGTGAATTTAAATCCACCATCCCTCTTATTGATATCAAAATCGTAGAAAACCCGTAAAGCATGTAGAAATGATTGACAAATCAGTTTCCTATGTCCCTCTTTACCCTGTGTCTTGTTCCAGACGCGCGGGACCGAGAACAGCTGGCAAGGAACAACATCACACACATCCTGTCCATCCATGACAGTGCCGCCCCTATCCTCCAGGTATACCACCACCCTCACACAAACCATCTCACCAAATCTCCCGAATAAGCACCTCCCAATGTGTTTCCCTGAAGAACCCCCCCCCCCAATCTCCATTCTTGAACTGCTAAAAAGCCAGTTTCATGAACAGATATCCGTATCCTCATACCACTGTCAGACACAGTGCAGGGAAGCCAAGTCCTGGCACTCCTGGCTGTGAGTCTGTGTGTCAGCCACCCAGGAGCACCTGACCTCACATCCTGTTAGGCTTTGAGGACTCGTCTGACAGGTCCTTCAGGACGGGCCAGCTATTCCCCCCAAAAATCCGTCAGGTTATCAATGTGCCGTACGCACAGGGCCGTAACTACCATTGAGGACACCGAGGTCGTGTCCTCGGTATTTTTTTTCGTATTTCTGTTTATTTTTTTGCTTAAATCGTGGTATATGAACTCAAAACAAAGTACACGTGAAACTGACTGCAGGACGATGATCTTGGTCTCCCACAAACCGTAACGTGATTTTATACTTGAAGAGCCGAGTAGCTCAAGAGTTTGGACATACGTGCTGCGCGTCATCAACAAAACGTACTGTCGTTATGGTAACCACCAAACACAAGTCGGACGCTGATGTTACCGCCATAGACATACCGCTACTGTTAGTGAATAGCCTATGTTAGTTACAGTCACTGGAAGAGGAGCGCAGCAAACTAAACATGTAGGTAGGTTAAGAGAAGTTTAAGTGGCAGATGACTGTGAGAAGAAAGATTCATTTTCATGTGGAAATATTTGTATTGCAGCAGCGTACTACTCAGATAAGGAAACATCAAATCAAAGTTTGGTTAACTCCGTCAGTACCGGTTGTCAATCAATTTCCACCGGTTGAATCAACATTCATTTTGCGATTGATATGTCATTGATGTGACTGATTGAAAATGAAATTCAGTGGCAATTGGGAAATATCAAACTGACTCGCTATCGCTCGGTCGATACGTTCCAGCCTCAGTTTGATACAGTATTTCCCGGCATGACCGAACGGTCGAGGTTAGTAAGTAGTTTATTATATGGCAATTTTAGATTCTTTTCATTTTGTAAACGAAAATAAATGGTACCTTTAGGCTAATTGTAGCTAGCTCTCAAGTCTTCTCACGGTGTGTGTTTCATGTGTTGCCAAGCAACTCATTACTTTTGATAGAAAGCGGACAACATGGTTCTGCTAAAATTGCTTTAATTTCATCACAAAATAACGACACAAGTGATTCAAAGAGTCTGGTCTTCATCATCACTTTCGATGACAAAGCTTTTCAGCATCATCTGGATAGTAAAACTCAGCAGCTGACTCTCGATATCGCTCATTTTTAAGCTGACGTCAGAGGGCAATACGGATCCGTATTGACCGGCGAGGAGGGCAATACGCGGCTGGGGTGACTACCCATTATCCAATCAGAACGCTTGTACCGTCGTTGCCATATAATAATAATTTAAAAAAAATTGTGGTAACTTGCCCTTACTTCATGAGTCCCATAAAGGTCCTTCAAAAAGCCTCAGAATGCCCCATGTTTACCTCAAAATTTCAAAAGCTCCACACCGCCCCATACTCAAAAGTCATAATGATGATGTTTTTGCTCCTTAAGACTCAATAAGAGAAAATGGCCATATTTAAATAATGTAATTAAAAAAAATTCCGGGGGAGCATGCCCCACGAGCCCGCCTAGAAGTTCTGACTCATGACCTCAGTATTTTTTGGGCCCTGCGTACGGCCCTGCGTACGCAGCTCATGTTGGGTTTGATAGGACACTGGAATGTGCGCTGCGTGGGCGGGGGAGAGGGGGGGGGGGGTGTTGAGTGGGCGACGGAGAAGGAGAGCTCCGCTGCTGAAGCTGACAGGCTCATGTGTGTTTGGCCCTGATCCAGGTGCTGCTGTTCCTCCTCAGATCCTGACCCGTTACTGCTAGTTAGAGAATCACCAAACTGATGACCGATCAGTTTCTACCAGCAGCTAGCTTGACCTTATTCACTCCCCCCCCCCCCCCCCCCCCCACACCCCTCTCCCACCCAACCCCCCAGAGCCAATCCATCTGTTGTCATCACAACCACCAGAACAGCACTGCAATCACACAGCAGAATGCTGTCTGTTGGAGTGTACGTGTTACATAATGAGTCTCAGTGTTGCTGGTAACAGTGGTTAGACAGAGGTAGGTGACGTGACGTATGATGAACGGATATCTGATCAGAGCAGCTGATGGAGAGACATGGGGCTAACAGGAAGCTTTCTCCCTGCAGGAAATGACCTATCTTTGTATCTCTGCGGCCGACCTGCCTTCACAAAACCTGTAAGTACTCCTGACACACTCATACACGCACACACGCCCAGACACACACACACATCGGAGGGGAAAGTAGAGAGCCGAGCAGGACGGTGAGGAGTAGATCCATTCTCTCTTCGCTACTGCGTGGGTGTCTCGCCTTCGTTTCCATCTGACGGGAAAATCATGTTCTTTCACGAGCACACCGCTTCACTGGGCACCAAAGCGCTGAATAAATACACTGGGGTTTGCGCAAGGAAGTTGTCGATCGGCCTTGCTCGATGCCGAAATGCACTCATCTGAGTAAATGGGACTACAGTCGTGTAGTGTGTCATGCATGGACTGTAGCGCCAACACCTGGATGTTGGGAGTTCATGAAAGAGCATGCACGTGCATGCGCACACGCCCAGTCACACCCTCTCCCCTCCAGTCTGCTCCCTGACAGGCAGGAAGGAAGTACCCAGCCCTGTGCTGCAAGGTTGCACGCGTGGCTGCACGCCTATTTTGTACACTATTTTTACCCCCACACGCACACTCGCATGTCTCAAATGTCCCTGTCACCCTCATCACCATGTTAGCCCCGTGCCTCTTTGTACCAGACCCTGGTGTGGTACAAAAACAGTCCTCTCTCCTCAGAGAGAGACGCAAACACATGCGCGCGCACACACACACACACGCCACCTTGTTATCTGATCCTGTCAGGACGATAGATGACCCTCAGCGGTTATTCATGCCGCCTTACCTATCCAAACCCCTTTCTGATCTTGGGATTGTGGAGAGAAGGGGGAAGGTGGAGTGAATACGAACTCAGAGAACGATACAAGACATACACTTGTTATTGACATGTTTATGACCTGATTGTCACTTGATCCACATGCAATCAGCTACCATTATTGATCGTTTTACATAACTAAAGACTCATCTATTCTCCCTAGCCAATGATACTTTCTGTGTACCATATGTATCCTTGTGTACTAGTTCATTATTTTTAAACTAATATTTGAGCTTGTTGTACCGTTGGTAAGCATTGTTTGTGTGATATATGGATGTAAATGTGACTTGACTCCAGGACTCAGCACTTCAAACAGAGTATCATGTTCATGCATGAGTCCCGACTGAAAGGAGAAGGCTGTTTAGTTCACTGGTGAGTGACGTCCAAGGAATTTAAATAAACAATATACAGTATTTATGTAGGCTATGTAGGCTCAGTTTTTGACATTTTGCAGGACAACATTTTAAGGGGATTTGGGATTAGAATCAGTTAGATTTCATAGTTATTACATGTTTCGAAAAACAAAACCAATGGTTCACTGCTGAGAGCACACCAGTGAACTGTGAACTTGAGATGTACTAATAAAGCAGGTGGTTATTCTTGAACTTCCCAAAAGACAGACAATCTAGATTTCAATGAATTCATGCTCATCAACGTGATGATTGCTGATAGTCCCTTGTCCTGTTCTTTCTGTACTCTGGCCATGCCTAGTTATTTTTCTATCCATCACTTCCTCTCTGTGTGCAGCCTGGCCGGCGTGTCCCGCAGTGTCACCCTGGTGGTGGCCTACATCATGACGACCACAGGGCTAGGCTGGCAGGAGGCCCTGGCGGCCGTGAAGGTGGCTCGCCCTTGTGCCGGCCCCAACCTGGGCTTCCAGCGCCAGCTGCAGGAGTTTGAGACCACCCAGGCAAGCCAGGTAAGTAGATATACCGGACACAAGGGGTGCTATGGTAGTGCTAAGATGTGTGCGTGACTTGAGTTGACCAGATATGTTACTCCCAAACTCTGAACTAACAGACCCCTCTACGGTGTTCATTTTAGGACATCATCAGATCTCAGACTCAAGTGTCTCAGACTCCAAAGAAAAGGCGTCAGGTCTCGGAGTAGCCTAAATGTCAGTCAGTCTCGGAAAAACATATGTCATCTTCAGACAAAACAGAGGTCTCGGAAAAACGGCCTTGGACCAAACGTTGTCAGTCTCGGGCGAAACGGCATCAGCTGAAAAGGCTTCAAACCAAACGGCCTCAGAAAGAACCTCTGTCAGCCACACTTTGTCAGAAAAAAAGTTGTCAGAGAGAAATGAGGGAGCTGTTGACTAGTTTCTGAATGAGCTAAAGTAAAGTAGCAGCTTTTACAGTGAATACCGCTGTGGTGTTGTTTCTGTTATGTACAGCAAGCAAAAATATTTGTCATATAATACGAAATAGTTGTTTTCTGCAAGCTAATTCACTCATTTAAAGTGTTTAGTCGTCTGGTTGCCATGGATATACAAACTCAGTGTCAGAAACACTCAGTGTTAGAAAATGAAGTTCGCTAGCTAGTCAAACATAACAAACTAGCAGAAGGTCTGTAATAGTACACAACATATTTTTCTTTTGAATTGTTTCCTTCATTGTATATGTTAATGGCGATAGCGTTGTGTAATTAATGCTATGTATTAGCTATTAATGTTATGCACAGAACTTTACAGCCACAGAGTAAGCTTAGCAATTTAAATTATTTTACATTGAAACTGTGCAAAGCCCTGTAGGTGTAAAATTGACTGGAACAATTATTTAAATTTACCCACAGAATTTATGAACTGAAGCATCTCTGAGCTGTTATTGCAGCTCAACTCAGTATCCCTGTTATTGTGCCATTGATCCTCTCAAATGTTTGCTTCTTAACATTGCTATCTGACAACTATTTTTCTGACAAAGTTTTGTCTGAGGCTGAAAGGTTTTTCTGAGGCCATTTGGTTTGAAGCTGTTTCAGCTGATGCCTTATCGCCTGAGACTGACGACTTTTGGTCCGTGGCCGTTTTTACCGAGACCTAATTCTGTTTTGTCTGAAGATGACATATGTTTTTCTGAGACTGACTGACTTTTAGGCTACTCCGATGCCGTTTCACCCGAGTCTGGTGACTTTTGGTTCGAGCCCTGAGGCCTTTTCGTTTGAGTCTTACACTTGAGTCTGAGATATAAAGATGTCCTAAAATGAACACCGTACCCCTGACCCTATAGTACCACAACTCTGTAATCACATTCCAAGAAATCAAAACATGATGCACTGTATCAAAATAAAATACTTTGGATAGTAAACTAAAAAGTGTTTGGATAGGTTATTGGAGAGTATTGTTCAAAATCAACCATCCCAAAAAGTGTCCAATTGCCACTTGCCAAATGACTTAATTTAACGTTACTCAATCCAGCTAGAAAAGCCACTTAGCCTCACCAAGTTTCTGTGTATAATATATTGGCTAAAGGGCACAGGGTCTCCTTGCTCCTAACAGACGCAGGGCCAGGGCCATTGTGAGAACATAAATTGGTTGCTGGTTGGTATGATGCTGCCTTGACAATTTGAAAAATACAATGGTCACAATGTCAGCGCTATAGTGAAGGTGTAGGTCCTCAGGTCCAGTCTTGTGGGGGGGACCTGAGAAACGATGCTGGTGGTGCTACCATTCATGATTCATGTCTCTCTCTCTCTTTTCCTCCCTCTCTCTCTCTCTCTCTCTCTCTCTCTCTCTCTCCCTCTCTTTCTGTCCCTCCCTCTCTCTCTCTCTTTCCCTCTCTCTCTCCCCTCTCTCTCTCTCCCCTCTCTTTCTGTCTTTCCCTTCCTCTCTCTCCTTCTCCCTCTCTCTCTCCTCTCTCTTTCCCTCTGTCTCTCCCTCTCTCTCCCTCTATCTATTTATCTTCCTCTCTCTTTCCCTCTGTCTCTCCCTCTCTCTCTCTCCCTCTCTCTCCCTCTCTCTCTCCCTCTCTCTCTCTCTCTCTCCCTCTTTCTTTCTCCCTCTTCTCTCTCGCTCTCTCTCTCCAGTTTAGGGAGTGGCTGAGGACGGAGTATAAAGAAAACCCATTCCATGACGAGGTTGACATCCGCAGCCTTTTAGCCAGCAGCCCCAAACCCAACAAGGTGGATGTGGAGGTGCAGGCCTCCCCCCCACCAGGGCTGCAGGGTTCCTGAGACTCCATACCCAAGGTTTAAAAGGCTTGCACTACTGGATGATACCATCCTGGCCCTAAGAGGGGAGTCCTGTCTCTCTGTCAGCACTGTTTTGGAACAGACTGTTGTTGCTCTTTAAGTCTCTGCTGGAAAGAGTTGGATGAAGGAAGTAAATACGATGTAACAGGATTTTGAAACAATGTTTTTTTTTCGAAGTTTATAGCTAATGTTACAGCTTCAATTATCCTTAATGTACAGTATAGGCATACATACAGGATGCCATGTTAAGTATGTCTGTTATTTTATTTTTTACAAAACTTGTACAATGTGGTTGTAATGAGCTTGAAGACATTTCAGCTACATATTTGTGCCATAATAAAATAATTTAAGAGTTGTAACGGTTGGAAGACTATGGTGAACCCACTGTCAGAGAATGTGATGACAGACATTCTCAGCTCTATTTACCTATGCTTCCTGGCTCTCTTCCTGTTTGTGCGCTGTGCAAGACAGGCCTTGCATGACTGCATCTGAAAACAGCCTGCTCAACCGATAACGTGCCTAAATTTAAGACGTTGGGTAAACTATTTATTCACCCGGCTACATAGTTAAAAACAGTCCGTGGGGCTCTTTAATTTAGTGTCTTTAATGATCTCATTGCTACTTTACTGGAGCCCAAAACGATGATGATGACGTGAACATGTAGCTAATAGGCTGTTATGGAGTGTAGCCACTGGAGGGCAGCCATAACCATCACAGTGAAGCCAAAGTTCATCTGTCAAAGAAATTACACCACCAAGTCCAAAGTCGTTACATGAGCCTACGTAAAATTATTCCCCCATACACTTGAAGCCTTGTGGGTTTACGTTATCCATATTAGCGTACTTTAAAACAAAACTTAATTTTAACGATTAATACGTGTATTGTTGAACTTTGATGGCAACAGACGACAATACGATCAGTGGAATAAATGACAAGTTTAGGGAGATTTTGTTTAAAATTATTCGCAGGTAATTGTTCCATTCTACTCCGGTGTTTGCGTCCTGTATTGCCGCTCTGGAGGGATTCCCCATCTGCTTACTGTAGGCTACTAAATGCAGCCTACCCGATAAGCTTCAAAGAAATGGAACACGGTCGCTTCGCGCGTATCCCTTCTTTGAGAGATGATGTTACGCAGAAGCCCCTCCCGCCCAGGCAAATCAAGATAGATATTTAAGAGTAGGACACCCCAAAACGTTTCTGAAAACTGTTAGACTGATTTCATCAAAGGAACTCCCATGGTCAAAGGTAGGAACTGGTTTATCAAGCAGTAAACAATTAAGATAACGTAAAGACTGTCGCGCATATCAAGTTTTTCTCTGTTTAATAACGTAAGCAAAAATGCTAATAATGTTACTACAGCATGAGTGTTTAGGACCATTGTGAAAAAAGCTCGAGCGGCTCTCAGTAGTCATTAAGTTCTAATGCTATGTGGAAATGTGCATTAATTCATGTAATTGACACATTATTTATTCTTAACCAAATTAAGAGATAGGTTTGGACACTGAATAGTGACAACTTCATCAACATGTCCATCTCCATCTTACCCAAACTCATTTGCTGTGCATTGTTAAACTCTACAGAAGCTTTGCATCTCTCATCATCATCATGCCCACACTTGTCTTGCATGCGCTTTTGACAGATATGAATGTAGAGGAGGACAGCAACCTGTCTGTCAGTTGCGGCAACGGGAAGCTTAGACAGTGGCTGATCGATCAGATTGACAGCAACGGGTACCCCGGATTGGTTTGGGAGAATGACGAAAAAACCATTTTCAGGATTCCCTGGAAACATGCGGGAAAACAAGACTACAATCGAGATGAGGATGCCGCGCTCTTCAAGGTGCGTCCGGGCACCCTTTGACCTGAGCGCAGCGCGATACAGAATACTTCGTAATTGGCACTACAATAGCACATATAACAAAATATTTTGCCCTAATAGAAGTCTGAATTATACATAATTATATTTAACTAGCCAATGTTAAGGGACACTGTTGCCAAGTTTAAAGGATGTTTTGCAGAAAAACCTACCTGCCTATCGTAGACTTTTCACGAAAATGTGAAGAAAAAAAAGTATTGATAGATCCATTGAATGTTGATAATCGTTTCAGGCTTGGGCACTTTTCAAGGGTAAATACAGGGAAGGGGTAGACAAACCAGATCCTCCTACGTGGAAGACAAGACTAAGGTGTGCCCTCAACAAAAGTAATGACTTTGACGAGCTGGTGGACAAGAGCCAACTGGATATTTCAGACCCCTACAAGGTTTACAGAATCATTCCTGAGGGAGCAAAAAGAGGCAAGTGAATACTTTCCTAATTCTGTGTAAAGGTAGCGTTAGTATAGAGATGTACTGACATTGGAGTTAGCAGTGACAAGTACTGGATTGTCCAATGTCGGCTAAATGAACAACAAAAAGATACAATTTAATCGGCATCTTAATCTTATTTATGTACAATTGTTTTGTATCCATCACTAACAGATTCATTTCCTTTTTTCGAACTTCTAAACTCAGTAAAGAATACCAAGTAAAAACATAATTAATTGAATGTCACAATGAATGTTTGGTTTTACCCTCGGCTGATGAAGCAGGAAGCACAGAGGAAGCTGAATGTACCAAATAGGCCTCAGAGCTTTTTTTAGAGGCCTTCGGTTAGCATGAGCAGAATGAACATGCACAACGCTGACAGTCAGTTCCAGCTTTGCATGAGACTCACTAAGAACCTGACAACCTCCCTTTTACCCATACAGGCCCTTTCAGTATAGAGACCACTACGAGCAGACAGTGTGCTTTCAACCTGCTTTACAGATTACATTGTGCTTTACAAAACGTTGTTGTTTGCACATTTGTTATTGCTTCCACTCCGTTGACAAGCCACCTGACCTGACATGTTTGTTAAACATCTTCTCACCATCAGTAGGAGAAAATCAACTGAAAAGCTGCAAGCGATTGGTTCCTCAATCGTGTGTGACCTCTAGAAGTTCTAGAGAAGGCCAGTTGTTTCTCTGAGGGGTGGAAGGATGACACATTTCACACAGATCTCCGTTCCTGATTGTGTTGTTTGTTGTTGTTGTTGGTGTGATCTAGGGATGAAAATGGGCAATGTGGAGGATTCAATGTCACACACAAACTCTTTAAGCTACACGCTTCCTCCATACGCCTCTCCGCAGAACCAGGTGGGTCGATTCTTACGCCTGTCCAACAACTTTAAAACGCCGTGTTCTCAAGCAGGCCCATCGGTCGAAGTCCCTTAACGTCTGATTACTGCCATGCGGATGCCACCCTTGAGTGCTTAGAGCATTCGCCGTGAACCAAATTCCAGCTCTGCTCGTTTACCCTCGGGCCTCTCGTCAGCAGCTGCTAACGTCCTTCCCTTCGCCATCAGGTACCCGGCTACATGCCCTTCCAGGACAGGAAGGACTGGAGAGAGTACCCCCCCGAGCATCCTCCCCTTCCTCCCCCCCCTCCTCCTCCCCCCCCCCCCCCTCCTCCCCACCAGCCCTCGCACGGAGAGCTTCAGTTCGGCCAGTGCCACTACCCTCCTCTAGGCAGACCCTGGCCCTCTGACAATGGTAAGGCTCACCAACCTCTCCGCCACTTGTCGCCTCGAAATCAACCAGCCGAGCCCCGACTGCAAAACACCAACATCTGTATTCTAATTGGGAAACAGAGGAAAGGGTTGCGTAGAGACAAACAAAGCTCATGGTTCTGTAGAAGAGATTCGACCGCTGCCACTTCTCCAAAAACGTTAAAGGTTCATTCAGCACACATTAGGCAGGTTCCTCCTGACATGAAAAAAGCCACACACGTTGAGTGCTCACAGCACCAGACCAAATCTGGCACGGTGGAGAAATAGATGAGCTACTGTTGTCGAGAGAAACTCCAAACTCTGAGCTGCTTTTGTTTTCGGTGTGTGCGGAGGATGTCGAGTGTTCCGTGTTTGATCCTTGTGCTCCCTTCAGGGTACCAGATCACAGGCTCCTTCTACTCCTACACCCCCACTGAGTCCCACGCCACATCGTACACCGTGGAGCACAGCAATGCCATTTCTGGTAAAGCGATACTTCTGTACACACACATACACACGTACACACACGCACAGAGTACACAGTTTATCAAACACAAAACCGTGGACACAATAGGCAAGATTAGTGAATGGCATTGATAAATGTTCTACTTTTTTGTTGATCCTTTGCCGTTTTCTATGACACATTCTCTTCCCTGTTTTACAAACTTTGATAAGGTCATTACACTAATCACAGTCTAGCATAGCATACAGCAGCATTGCCTCCTGTCATAATAGGTCACAGTATTGTAAGACTATATGGACATAACATGTGTAAGTGATTCATGACATAGAATAAGAAGTCACACACCATGACAGAAAATGTGTGGATAAAAAAAGGAAGACGTACCGTCTGGTTTATGTTTGCTCGACTGCTGCTCCTCGCTCCCCTAGACTGCGGCCTGCATGTGTCTCTGTTCTACCGCGAGTTCCTGGTGAAGGAGGTCACCACCACCAGCCCTGGCGGCTGCCGCATCACCTCCTCCCCCCCCTCCACCAACTCCTCCTCCTCTTCCAGCCCCTCCTCCCCCTCGTCCCCCCTACCCGGGGCAGAGGAGCGGCCGGGCGGCGCCGAGACCATCCTCTTCCCCTCGCCCTACCCCCAGTCCCAGCGCAGGGGGGCGGACAAGCTGACCAACGTGCTGGAGCGCGGCGTGCTGCTGTGGATGGCGGCCGACGGGCTGTACGGCAGGCGGCTGTGCCAGGGTCGCGTGTACTGGGAGGGCCCGCTGGCCCCGCACACAGACAAGCCCAACAAGCTGGAGAAGGAGCAGACCTGCAAGCTGTTTGACACGCAGCTGTTCCTCAACGGTGAGCACCGGGACACAGCTACTGCGCTGTTGGAGATGCGGGAGGGGACTGCAGGATGAGGTGGGGGGTGATGGGGATGAGGACGATGGTGAGGGTGGTGATGAGGGTGATGGAGAGGGGAATGAGGATGACGGTGAGGTTGGTGATGAGGATGGTGGTGATTGTGATGGTGAGGATGATGGTGAGGGGGATGAGGATGATGGCGATGAGAAAGACGGTGAGGGTGGGGATGAGGATGATGGTGATTGTGATGATGTTGAGGGGGATAATCGTGATGGTAATGATGGTGATTATGGTGATGAGGATGATGGTGATTATGGTGATGAGGATGATGGTGATTATGGTGATGAGGATGATGGTGATTATGGTGATGAGGATGATGGTGATGAGGAATATGGTGATGAGGATGATGGTGAATATGGTGATGAGGATGATGGTGATGAGGAATATGGTGATGAGGATGATGGTGAATATGGTGATGAGGATGATGGTGATTCTGGTAATGAGGATGATGGTGATGAGGATGATGGTGATTATGGTGATGAGGATTATGGTGATGAGGATGATGGGAATTATGGTGATGAGGATGATGGTGATGAGGAATATGGTGATGAGGATGATGGTGATGAGGACGATGGTGATGAGGATGATGGTGAGAGTTATGATGAGGATGATGGTGATAAGGCTGATGGTGAGGATGATGGTGATAAGGCTGATGGTGAGGGTGGTGAGTAAGCTGATGACTAAGATGAAGGAGAGAAGTGTGATGCAGATGATGGTAAGGAAGACAGTAATGTAGAACGAGGTTGGTGATGATACTGACATTTGGGAAGTCCCACCCCACATTGTGGTGTGACATGGAGAAGACCCCCTTGTCACGTTGTCAGCCATGGCCTATGGGAGTCTCCCTACAACAACCCCCGCCCACCTCCCTTGTCCTAACGCTGATAGGGTTTTATTACTTTTCTTAGTTGTTTTATTGTTTTCATCGATTTTTGGGATTCCCGCAAAGACTGCGGCTTCTGTTTGACTTGTATTATTGTTTTTACTGATCGTGTTACATTTTATTTATATTGGGAAACCACAAACACTGTGGCCCAAGATACCGCAAAGACTGTGGCTTGTCATCGAAAGGCTTGAGAAACGTAGGTTCTGGACTGCTCTGCAAAAGGCTTGGGATTGTGTGTTTTGGATTTGAATTAGTTACATTATGTTTGGACATTTTTATTTATATTGTGAAACCACAAAGACTGTGGCTCGAGATACCGCAAAGGCTGTAGCTTTTGTGTTCTGGATTACCCCAAACACTGCGGTCTGTTTTCTAAAGGGTTTTAGTACTTATAATACTGTTTTTATTGATTTTATGTAAAGCATTTTGAGCTGCAATTCTTGAATGAAATGTGCTATATAAATAAAGTCTTATATTATATTATAGGCCAACTGATCACCCAGATCTGCTAAACGGCCCAAGCATGTTCTACTCATCAACAATGTCCTTCGCCACTCTCCTTGATCTGATTCACAACAATGTGTGTAACATCAACCTTGTGTTGCCCTAACACGAGCTGCAGCTATTGCACTCATCCATTTCAACCCATCTACTGTAGCGAAGGAGAGATGGACTCGTCTTTTTTCAGGAGCAGCTGGTCAAAGTGCTGCTGCTTGTGGGTGATACCATTATCTCACGACACCCTCTACCCCCTCTCTCTCTCTCTCTCCCTCCCTCTCTCCCGCCCGCCATTCCCCCTTCCCTCCACCTCTCCCCTCCCAGAGCTCCAGGGCTATATTCACCACGGTCGTCCCATGCCCAGACACCAGGTGGTGCTGTGTTTCGGAGACGAGTACCCAGACCCCCAGCGCCAGAGGAAGATGATCACAGCTCAGGTAACGCGCACCGCACAGCGCAGCCCTCCTCAGTCCCACTATCCATGGACATAGCCCTCCTTGTTCTCCCCCGGGCTGGTCGGTGACAGTGAGCATCTTGTGTTCCAGGTGGAGCCCATGTTTGCCAAGAAGCTGGTGTACTACTCCCAGCAGAGTAGCGGGGCGTACCTGCGGGGCTATGATCTCCAGAGCCAGGAGCCCTCTCCTCCAGGGGACTACCAGAGGAACCTGCAACACAGCCTGGACTTATGACCACACACACACACCTTTACACACCTTCACACACCCACACACACACCATGGTCTGTGTTGGGTATGACATGTATGTCGGCTAATTCGCCAATGTGGCTAAACAACTATTGCGGAGCATTAGCTTGATAGATGGATCAGAGCACAGATGGTTATGTACAGATTTGTATTTCCGATATTTTGTAACTTCTTTTTCTTTTATTTGAATAAAGATATATAATATTTTGCTTTTAAAACCTTGATGGCACTGATTTTCAAGGATCCTCAGGATTCCTTCTCCAGACAAGTCTGATTGTGGATCTGAATGTCAAATCACAAGAACTGAGATGTTCAAGATATTTTACAACTACACCAAACGATGATCTCATGAAAAAACGATCTGATCTCACCCCAGTAGTTTGTAAAATTGTTTGGACTGGCTTCCATTATACAATGGGCCTGCAGAAAGCAGTCTAAACTCAGAAAGTTGGCTGTTTTGTTTTCCATTAATCATCTTACCTTGTATCTCACCCTGGCCTCTGCTCTGACTGTGGTGTGTTTACCACTAGAGCTGGGCTATGTGTGAAGTATATGATCATGTATGTGTGTGTCAGAGGGAGTATTTGTGTCAGCGTGTGTGTGTGTTTGCATCAGTGGCGTGTATGCGAGTGTGTGAACATGTTGATGTGTGTCAGCGTGTGTGTGTGTGCGCCTGTCTGCGTGTGGGTTACTCCTTTTCCTGTGACGTCTGTGGCTGCTGATGGGAAAGCGTTCGAGCCCACAGGTAACAAACCACAATACCTGCCATAGTAGGGTGTAGGGGGGGAGGGGAGGAGGGGAAAGACCCTTCTTGTCTCCCTCTCTCCAGGCACTCGCCTCGCCGTTTGTCACGTTGCTCTCGGCGCCAGCGCGTTCACACCAACAGAAGAGGGCGAGCTCGTGTGTGCGCACTGGCAACCCCATTGTGACAGTGTGTAGAGGATGCGGTTTGGGGGCGATGTTATGGGGGAGGGGGACAGCGTCGGTCTGAGGGTGCGTGGAGCAGGAAGCATCGAGCACAGGTGCAGCGGAAGACTGGCCCTCGAGAGAAACACACACGCTCACACGCACAATGGGGGACAACACAAGGCGACATATGTGTGACTGAGGATTCCTGAATGGTTGTAAATCATTCACTGAGCCTGTCAACAACATCCACTTTGGGTTGTGATATTTGGGGTCCAAGCAGAAAAGCTGTTTGGGCACCAATTGAGTTTCTTCTTTTGGCATTGAGGTAGGCCTATAGAAGCCACTAGAACCATGTGGTAGATATTGTGAAATTGGGCACTCTGATTGGGGACAGTTCCCTGAATCTTTTCACCCATTCTTGTCTGTGCCTCAAGCACTGCGGCGCCACCAATCATTCCAATTTGGAGGTCCGTTTGAGAGCCTTACTTTTCAACTGTATGCCCTGTTTCCAAAAACGAGATGAAAGATGACATTGGATTCCTTGCATTAAGCCAAGCAGTTTAACACATTCCACATTGGGTTTTCCGCCATATTGGATTTCATGAAAAAGTTCAAAACATTTATATGTCACCAATTTTGGCCAGTGTTCACGAAATCGGGCATTTATGTTTAAAAACATTTAAACAGCAATATATATACTATCGATTCTTCACCAATCACCAATCATCTTCAGAACAATCTCAAAAAAGTTCCCCGATGATGTTCAAAAACCATCCCTTACCATCCAAATCAAAGCAAACAACCAGAACAGGACGTGAGGTGATATCTGAGCTTCATCCATTCTCTGGTCAACTGACATAAAACTCCCTATCAGTGCTGACAGCTAGATTTGTTACATAACATGATCAGATCAAGTTGCCATGGTGACTGTGCGCTGCTTGACTGCTTAGCCCCCTTATCGCAGCTTGCAGCTATTTCTAATGAATAACATACAATTCACTCCCAGAAGAACCAGTTAGATGTAATGGACGTTTTGGGGAGGGGAAGACCACGCCTCAACTCATGTCATCTCATTACCACACACCAGATACTCATTAGCCAATCACAATTACACACCCGGTGCCCTTAGCCAATCACAATTACACACCCAGTGCCCTTAGCCAATCACAATTACACACCCAGTGCCCTTCTGCTCATCACAATCCCACACCTGAGACCTCTCAATAGGCGACCACACTGTAGCTACAACCTCTCCTCTTGCACTTGTGTGCTGCATACTACTTTTGCTACTCACCTCCCTATCCTCCTCTACTCTCCATTTCCCCTTTCTGCCATCCAGGCATCTCTGGGGAATGTTCCGGGCTCTGAGAAGCCCAGCCGAGACCTCAGGACTCCTCCGCCACACCCAGTCTTCTGCCTGGAACTTTCATCAGTTCACCCAATCATCCATAGTTACTTATTCAAGTGAAAATAAAGTGTCTTCAAATATGGAGAACTTGGTATCAAAGGACAGAGCTAAAGAAGATATAAGAAGTCCCTTTGATTAAGTATAAGGCAACATAAATGTGATGTCCTTTGAGTTGTAATTTTCTCTCTCTCTCTCTCTCTCTCTCTCTCTCTCTCTCTCTCTCTCTCTCTCTCTCTCTCTCTCTCTCTTCCTCCCTCATTACACCGTTAGTCTCTCTTGTTCACTTTGATTCTATTTCAATTCTCCAATGCCTAGAAGTAGCAACATAAAAGTTAGCAACAGGGAGGAAGCTGTAATCATAGAATGTTTCCATTCGGCTGCTCAATGTGCTGTTAGACGAGGGCCCAGTTCCACTATGGCCACAACAGCCTGTAAATGTGCTTTTGTATTAACCTTCGTACCTTGTCTGGACTGTAACTTTAAATCGTTGGACGATGGTTGGTCCGTAACATTTCGGGTGGATGTAAGTCATCCACTATGCGTTACCCGCATCGGCAGGTTGGCGTTTCTGTTTACGTCTACACTAATATGATATAAATTGAGATAAAAGGATTAGGGTTTGATTGAATGTTCTGCATTACATCTTGGTTATCACGTAACCGGTGATGGAAAAACCCCACCTATTCCTCTGAGACGAAACTGGTGGGCAAGGAAATAGGAAGGAAAACTATCTGTGGTCTCCACGTAAGGTCAGCAAGGAGGAGCCGTCAGGTTCCCAATCCTGGCCTCCTGACACACACACACACACACACCCACACACACACACACACACACCCACACACCCACACCCACACACACATCCCAACATACACAAATGCATGTACAAATGCACACATGTACATACACACACTCAACTACACAAACAGCAAACACCAATACGCAAACAGAAAAAAACTGACGTGAACACCAGTGCTCCAACCATTCAATCAGAAAAATGACGTTATTAACTGACTGACTTACTGTAATGGTACAATTGCTCTAAGATGAAACATTAAAAAAAAATCTTTGGCCGCTCATTGTGACAGTCAACCAGACAATATTGCTGAAGTGGGAGTAACAACAAGGGTCCTGTTTCATGCTTTTTCCCGTCCCTGTCCAGAGTTTCAATCTCTGCAGTGACTTCCCTTTCACCTAAACCACATAACTTTCACCATGGCCTCAAAGTCAAACAAGACATGAACTCAAAAATCAGAATCTGAATCAGCAGGGTTACCCAAGAAAGTCATCATGTCTGCAATGGAGAGCAAAAGAGTGAGGGACAAACACAAAACAAAACATTACATCTCAGGTTATGAGTGCATATCTCCTCCCGTGAGGTGTCATTAGATATACTATGCTAACTAGTATTATTATTTTTATTAACAAGAGGGACCAAAGAGGCTCTGAACAACACCACAGGCAGGTTTCGGTTTGGCCCAGAGTGTATTTACCATGAACAGTCATTTTTTCCTCCATCTTTAATTCATGCATTGAACATCACACTTCCCTCCATTCCAGAAAATCCCCATAAACGTGCACGTGTGCATTGAAGAGAGGAGACGAGAGAAGTAGATAAGCTTGATGAGAATTTGAAAATCAACAACCAGTCATTCACAGTGTGGTGTTTCCCCCTCGGCCGGAAGCTGTCTGAGAGAGGCTTCAGTTTTTCCGCTTCTGAGTCGTTAGTCAGGGGCACACACATTGTCCCTGAGTCTCTGAGTAACTTCTCCTCCACCTTCATCAGCTCGATCAACCCACCACTCCTGAAGGAGAAACGAAACTGTTAGGACTGTGTGGCTAGCTGGTTACTCAGCATGTTAACTTGAACAATAAAGCTGAACAAAACTGTCCTCAAATTGACTTCTCAATGAAACCTCTGGTTTAGCTTTTTAGTCACGAGCCAAAAATAATCTAGTCCTAGCTGGTCCCTTTTCCTAAAATACTAGCACGAGAGGCAAAGGTCTGTCAATCAGTTCTGAATGTGTAAAAATGAAAAACGAATTATTGCATGGTGGCTAAACAAATATATTTTGGTTGTTGATCATGCTTCAACAAGCCATGTATTTTCACCGCTCACGTTATAGTAACTGAGGCTTTTCTTGGGGAAAAAACTGTGCACATATAATATCATGCTGAAGATCACTATACCGTCACATAGTGTGAACATATTTTTGTGTCGTTAGATCACACACCCATGTCTCTGTAGACTGCTTTAAAAAAGGCGAGCGGAAAATAGCAAGAAAATATTATTTTCCCGTCACTAAGATTGTACTCTACTGGCCTCTGCTGGACATAAACGAAAACACGCCATGGTCCGTCCTTAACAGCCAGACTGCCCTCTCTCTGGGTGGCTCAGGTATCAGTTACAGTCCTCGCTGTGTGGCCGCAGCCACACTGAAAGACAGGCACATGACAGGACGAGGCGCACTTTTTACTCGACCACAGTTGCCATATGGTGTTCGCTAAGCGAGACCGAGATCAAGGAGAAAAGTAGAGGAAAGGGTGACCGAAAGACACAACGATTTTGAGCGAGAGAAGAACAGGAGAACAGAACGGAGGAGAGAAAAAGAGCAAGAGAGAGAGAGAGAGAGAGAGAAAGAGAGAGAGAAAAGGTGGAGGGTATATGAGAAATAAAAAAGAGAGATCGAGTACGTAAGGGATGGAGCCAAAGAAAGAGAAAGCAAGACCAAATGCCACCCACACACCCCTACAGGCCTGCCTGCAGAAGAGAGTGGGCCTTGTCACATCGATCCTTCTCTCTCTGAAGTGGGGTGCAGCTGGAGGTTCTCTCAGTGTCTATAATAGATTTTCCTTGTTTGAGGACAGGCCAGGACAACCTAAACAACCCCCGACATCAGGAATCTGGCCCCAAACGTTCACACGCACACAAACACATGACTGAATTCAAGAAACGTTCCTTCCCTCGGCCTATGATTGTAGCCTGTCAGTGTAAAATTGATAGTTACCAAAATATACGCATCTTAGAGACAGTCTGTTTGGCGTTCAAGTTTGAGCTAAAAGGTTCCTAGCGAAGGCTGTATCTCTAGCAGTTCAAACGAGTCAATAATACTGGAGGTTTGTCATTGGGCTCTGAATTCAAAGTCATAAGGAAAGCAGAGACCCTGTCACTGACCCTAACCCAGGCCTGTCCAGGGCTCACTGACAGACACGCTCACCCCGCCTGATCCCCCTAAAGCCTGCTTGACCCCCAGGGTTAGGGAAGAGTGGACCCCATTACCAAAAGAGTGACCTCTGAACTCTATGTTTGACCTGACACACTCCTCAATCAACACCTCCCGCACAATCACAGATGTCCCGCTCCAGAGAGCCGTGTTGTCCGTAGGCCCTGACTCCGAAAAGACGATGTCATAGAAGTCAGACTCCGGGTCTGTGGGGAAACGGTCTAACCTCCGGCCTCCAGTCAGCCTGGCAGAGCGTCCAGGGAGAAGGCATGAGAATGTCCAGGCGGAATTGGATACATCTTATCAAGTCAATTAATCAGCCCTGCATTGTTTTGTCACATACTCATATTTATCTGAACCTCCTTCACTAACAATGAGAACGCATGAGCGCGACGCAGCGGCAGGAAAACCACAACAGTTGTCGGATGATAATAAGAAACAGCAAAACAGAGGGCAAACAGACGACCACGACAGGCTGGTAAACAGATGGTGGGATAAGCAGGCAGAACAATGCTCTGGCTGGACCATACCTGGCAGAGGTGGAGGTCTTGGAACGGTGTGTGTGTGTATATATGTGTGTGTGTGAGGGGTAAGGATTTATTTTGAGAAGGTGCACTAGATATAGTGTAAACTGCCGACTGAGCACAGAGAAGAGAGAGTTGGGAGAGTTAACATTCTGCATTCACAAGCAGCACCAACAGCTTCAGACGGTCACTGATGCAATACCGGGCACTGCCAGCAGGGTGTGATACAGGATGCAGCCGTCAGCTGGAGTCTGGAGACAGCTGGAGAGTGACAAGCAGAGTTTCCTCAGAGCCAAATGACCACCAAGTGAGCAGAGAGCTCTACATCCCAGCCATCAGCACGTTTACACAGCCTCTGATCCCTGGTAATGACCCACGAACCAGCCTCCACTGACACCCCAGTTTGACACACACACAAACGCACACGCACACGCACGCACACACACACACACACACCTACACACACACACACACACACACACACACACACACACACACACACACATACACACACACAGACAAACACACACACACACACACACACAGAAAAACACACACACAAACGCACACACACACACACACACACACACACACACACAGATACACACACAGATACACACACAAACACGCAAACACACACACAAACATGCACGCACAGATAGGAGCAGAGTAGGGGGTGGATAGGAAGGTGGCTGGAGGGACAGCCCTGGGCCGTGTTGCGTGAGAGGGGCCGGGGGCTGTGCTCCAGTCTCTGTGTGGTCTGGCTGTGTGGTCTCCAGCTGACAGACAGACAGGCAAGCAGGGAGGAGGATGGGAGACGAGGGGAGTGTGTGTGTCTCTGTGTGTTTGTGTGTGCGTGTGTGTTTACTTTATCCAAAGCCTGGTTCAGCAGCTCTGCAGCGGTAACCTGTGGGGAGATCCCTGTCTTCTGACACTGTGTAAGCCCCTGGTACTGGCTGGGGGATAAACAGACAGGGCCCGGACACACGGGGCCCGGACACACGGGGCACTGACACATGGGGCCCGGACACACGGGGCCCTGACACACGGGGCCCTGACACACGGGGCCCTGACACACGGGGCCCGGACACACGGGGCCCTGACACATGGGGCCCGGACACACGGGGCCCTGACACACGGGGCCCTGACACACGGGGCCCGGACACACTGGACAGTACTGGAAGGGCAGCTTTGGGGACAGGGTTGTGTGATTGCTCCAGTTTAATGAGAGCAACGGTTTGAGATTGTGATGAATGGGTTCCTTTTTGTGAATCTTGTGCATTGAAGTTGAGGGTTGAAAGCGAACAACTTCTTTTCTTCTGTGTGAAAAAATGCTTAGTCGTCTTGGTTTTTGCTGCAGCCCATCTCACAGGAGTTCCCCGACAGTAATATATAGACTTGCTGTATATATATACAGTACTGTGCAAAATTGAAAAAAAAACGGATTTTTACATGAATATTGTCTTCAATGTATCGATGTTTGACTTCTGTACACAGAAGTTACTACCTGTGTGGCAGTGTAAAAGAGCAATGTTGTTCAGACATTTCATCATTCCTAAAGCAATTTTGCTTACATGTAACTTGTTTTTGTGCCTAAGCCTTTTGCACCTAACTCTACACTGCCAAATGCTCTGAGAGGACACTTAAAGCATACCGTTTTCGTGAGTGGTGGGGAACCTCCAAACACCAACGCACCTTTAGCCCTCATATCCCCCACCATCCAAACATGTCCCGCTCCTTCACACAAACACACATTCACATCATGTCAACCACAGGCCCGCTCCAGGCTGGGCCCTGCTAGCCTGCTCTCTGGGGAAGGCTATGTAATGCTGCACTGCTGAGAAAGCGCCATGAAAACATAAATACAACCTCGTCGCATTTCGAACCGTGTAAATAAACAGGGCCACCCAAATTTCTAATTACAGCTGGTGTGGAAGGCAGGAAGTAGGCTAGCGCTGGAAAGCCCACCTCCCCAATCCGCCCCTCCTCCCCCAAAGGGTGTCCGGGTGGGTAGGTGAGTTTTGGGGCGGCGGGGGGGGGGGGGGGGTTGGGGAGTGGAGTATGAGGCATCATGCCATGGATGTGAGACAGGGACAGTGGCGCACAGCGTAGAACCATCGAGGACCATTCTGCGCGGCAACCCCCTCCACCCACCTCCCTGGGTTTGTCCATGCTTCAGTGCTTTTGCAGAGGACCAACTCTCCAGACGTCCTATACTGAGCATGGACAGCAGGTGGGAAGACACAAGCTCCTCTGAGAGGGCTCAGTGCTCGTTGTCCCTCCAGCATCAGGTCTGACAGGCTGGCAGAAACACCAGGGATGGAGGTGACATCTCACAAGTTAGGAAGTGGAGGGGCGCCCACAGGAAGTGTTTAACCCTGAAATGTATTTCCTTCTTACACAGCTCTCTCTCCCTCCCTCTCTCCGTCCCTGTCTCCGTCCCTCTCTCCAGTTCAGTCCTCCCTTCTCTTTTTCATTTATGATACAAGCTGTTCAGCTTTTCAGGTACCACCTCTTCACATCCACCGTAAACCCCAGCCTGACCCCCCCCCCCCCCCCCCCCCCCCCTCCACCCATCTTATCAGGGCCTATCAGTTTTATCAGGTTCTCTCTGTGGTTGAAATGAGGCATTCTCACTGTAATTCCAGCAGTTCTGGGAACGACTCAGCAACAGCTAACCCCCCCCGCCCCCCCCCCCCGCCCCCCCGCCCCTCGGACCACCCAGGCACTGCACTCTGGTAGAGTTGAGCAGAGACCTGGCCTCGATAAGACATCCTGGTACCTTTCTCCGGGGGGAGACAGCTCTCTAATAGTGTAGTGGAGATGGACCCGATAAGCTGTGAATCAAAGAGGACAGCCTCGCTTGGAGGCCGGGCGGCCCTGCTGTGTGTGTGCCTGTGCACCGACACGCTCAGAGGCTGGGGCTCGAGGCCGGGCATCGCAAGACCCTCTCAGCCAATAGAAACACACAGCCTCTCCTCATGTGCCCCCTAGAGTCATACTGTCCTCTGCCAGTGGTTGTGTTCACACCAAACGACTGATAGGATGATGACTGCCTTGTTTAATTACTCCATTTCCTCCCAAAGGTGGTAAATGATTTCAGGATTTTTTTCATTTGCCTTCCATTTGCCAACCTTCTCAGACAAGCCAGGGGATGAAGTAGGCATTGGCATTTTACATGTGGAAGGCTTTCATTTACACTTTTGTATATTTTTTTCCACTCCTTTCTGCCATTGTAGTCCTCTATGTATTGTATTGATGGCCGGCTACCTACGGTCCAACTTTGGGTAAAATGAAGCGTCAACTGATCGACTGGGCTGCCAACATCCAGGCTTGCCGTCCTCGGATGCCGTGTGGTCACTGATACGCTGGTCCGTGGATGGGTTGCCAGGTTCCTCCTCATTCCACCCTCCATTGTTCAGTGTTTATGTTTGATTGGTCTGTGTCTGCTCTGTTTTTCCCCCGGGCTCCCATCCAGCCACACAGGAAACAGCCAGTCTAAACAGCGGGCAGGGGAGAACCTCCTTCCCCTCAACCCTGGACTGGGAGCTCAGTGTAAACAGATAGGGGTTCACTGTGGAGCTGAGATCTGTGAAAGTCAGAGTTGTCAAACGAGTTGTCTACATTCCAGGGCTACAGTGGACCAAAAAAAATTGCTACAAAAAAATCAAACTGACCCGATTACTTCCCTGTCCAGTTTTATCAATGTGGCATAGTTTTCACATTTTAGTTTGCGTGTACCACTTTGGGAAATTAAAACTGCCACAGTGTAGACTGGGAAGTCTGTAATTAGGTCTGGTGGATGGGGGAGGATCCATCCATCCCAGAATCCTCTCTGAGAGGAAAGGAGCTGTATTGACTGTTAGAGCCCTTCCAGCCGCTCAGAGACTCCTGGAGAAGCTTTGACCGCTCAATCAGAGAGATCAGCTGTTGTTCCAGCCTCGCGTCTCTCCAAGACTGCTCAGGACACCGGCTCCAAGGGGGAGGATTGAGCCCATAACCAATCATAACAAGGCTGTGTTCATGTGTAACCGCATCACCGAGATTGCCTTCTTCGAGGTGTCAAAATGAAAAAAGGACGCACTGCGAGATTTGCACTAATATTGACCTTCCATTAACAGAGACTTACAGCCTCTGTCTGGGATAAGCGTTAAAACCTTCTGGAACCCTCTGGGAAACATCGTTTTGAACAGCAACATGGTGGTTTTAACAACCCCGGTTAGAACAATAAGCCAGGTTCTGGTGCGGTTCTGGAAAGACCCTGGTTCTGGTTTATGTGGGCCTGCACAACATGGCTTGGAACGAACGTTCCCCTGGTGTCCACATGTGGTTCGAGTTACTCTAACATTGGGTGTGTTTACTTACAGCATATTCATTTGCAGTGTGATGATCAACTAGATTAGCTACGAGCCTGTCTACGGCTAGTTATGAATGGGACACTTGTGTCTTTGGTTATTTTAATCAACCTGGTCTTTAGTCGTGTTTTCGAGGCAAATGTCAAGAATGTGGTTATAAAAGTAGAAAATCTGAGAACGATATAGAGCACGGCGTGGGACTTACTCAGTGAAAGATGACCTTTAAACAAATCGATACACTGAAATAAAAGTATTCAGGGGTAAAAGATTAGTGTTTCTGATACTTTACCTCACTGCCCCTTGATTCAAGCCTGTGTTGAAAAACATGTCAAGAACCTTTTTTAAGTGGCGAGGGTCTGCCTCGTCTGCTATGTGGTAAAAGGCTCTTAAACTGTATAAATAAACCACTCCGACTGCTCTAATAGAGCCCATTACCTTGTCTTGAACACGCGTGCCAAGCCACATGCTGCCAGTAGGGGGCATGTTTGGACGCGTTTGTGAGACCTGTGTGAAAAAGGACTTTGTTTTCCTCTTCCCTGAGATAACAAACCAACTCACAGACCCATGTTGTTACCCAGTGGAATTAGAATGAGAGAAACGCACACGCCGCTCAATCACCTAGCACGCCATAACCCTGATGATCGCACTTGATGGTAGGTGGGGGTCACACACGCCTATGTACCACCTGCCTAGTAAGCTTTGTCCAGGTGTATGTGTCTGTATGACTGTGTGTGGATGTGTATATACTGTATGTCCCTCCAACTCGATCTGCATCTATCAGCACCCACAACCCGTTGGTGGCCCACAGTGACATTTCAGCTCAGACAGCATTTGAGCTTTGATCCTCCCACAGCTTCGCCGTGACCGCATCATCCTATCCTGTCCGTTCAGTGGCCCCTTTGCGTGCTAACTGTACTGTACAGGGCCACTGTCTGCCTCCTTCATTTACATGGATTAAACAGTCAGAACGTGGCACGGTAGGATTATTGGCCTTGCTCCTGTCAATCTGCCAGGTCAACTGGTCCGATGTATGATTGCTGTACAGGCACAGGGATGTATTGTCCTGTCTTGTATGGCCCAGCGTCATTTGGGGTGTTCTCAGTGTGTCCTGTCTCCATGGCTGTCCGTGTGACGGTGATCTGGCAGCCATCAGACTCACGTGCCATGGTATCCCCGTCGTCCATTCTTCCCGTCAAATCGGGTATTACTAAGTCAATCGAGCTATTTCTTGGACCGGCCCCACCCTTTCCTTCTGTCAGGTCCAGAGCAGGGAGCCAGCACTGGGCTTGTCAGTGAAGGCAGGCCCCTTGAGACCAGCGTTTATTTGGCCTGGGAGCACTAGTTAGACCCTGTGTGGTCCATAGTTATTAGTTTGTTTACAAGAGTTAACACTGAACCCTATGCATGGCCCGGGGCCCACATTCCATCTTTCCTTCCTCCTCTCCACAGCTGGAAAAGAGAGAGAGACAGATAGAGAAAGGATGAGGAAGAGAGAAAGATGTTCAACGAGATTTCAGGTGGACAGATGTAAAAGTGTACATGTGTGTGTGTGTGCATGCATGTAAATATTGACTCGGACATGCATTATTCACACCACTCAACCCCCAATTTATTTCCACCCACACAACCTCTTCCTGTCTCCTGTTACCTGTAATTGACCCACATATCACTGCTGTCTGATTGCGTGAGCCCCACTCTCAGAAAGGGTCAAAAGCGTGTCCTTCCACAGACCTTCAGACGGGGCCAAAAGCTGATCCAGGAAAACCCCACGGCTGTGATATCTTTGCGGTGGAGTTCAACGGCACACCTTGCCTCTTATCAAACGCAGGCCTCTTTTGATACGATGCAGCCCTGTCAAAACAAGCTCATGTGAAAACAGGCCGCAGGGGGGTTTCTTCTGACGGATTCAAAGCTCTTTGACTGTCTCATCATCCACTCACTTGAGTCGTGAACAGGCAGTGGGTTAGGTCGTTAGGTTCTGGCGAACGGGGCGGAAGAGATTTCTGTGGGAGCCGTGCTTGGAGGCGATCGCATTCAATGAATCCGACGGAAATACGGTTGATCGCGTCCTAGATACACCTTCAAAATGTTTATTTGTTTTGGGGCTAATAGTTGAACCATCAACAAGACCTGCTATCAGGTTGATGACATAAAGTACAAAGGCAGTAGGATTTTTTTCTTTTGAGTTATCAGACTGACGTCAAGCACTTTGTCATTCTGTTGCACGTCTGCTGCTGGTCACTTTCGAAAGTACCTGTCTATCGTTACACAATCAATAGTTCTGCTGTCTAAGCACAATGAAAGAACTATCGTTAGTGCCATTCAAATATCGTTCAATCAGACTAATCAGGTGTGGTATTTTGAAAGAGTGACTGCTTTTATTGTTGTGCCCAGATTAGCACGCAAAGAAACAATTAAGATTTCAGACCATGTCACATGGGAGTGAGATTTTCACTTACACACGCTTACACCTTCTCTTGAAACAGTAGCTGTGAGAGAGAGTCAGTGGAGTGTCTGTCTGTCTGTCTTTCAGCCTGTCTGTCTTTGGGTCTGTCTGTCTGTCTGTCTGTCTGTCTGTCTGTCTGTCTGTCTGTCTGTCTGTCTGTCTGTCTGTCTGTCTGGCTGGCTGGCTGGCTGGCTGGCTGGCTAACAGACAGACAGACTGGCTGGCTGGCTAGATGGCCAGTTTGTCTGTCTGTCTGTGTGGGTCTGGACTCTGTGGCGTGACTGGGTAAAAGGCAGCTGTCAAAAGGTGTGGAAAGGCCTCTCTGCTGGTTTCAGCTGTAAAAACAGTTAACTAGAAGCTCCACACACAGGCACACATACACACACAGACACACACACGCACACACACACGCACACAGCCTCCTTCCAAAAAAACTGTACAATGGATTTCCATACAACTGTTGGACTCATGGCAATAAAATTGTAATCAAGGAATCTGTGTCAAGACCAGTAGACTGTGTACATACTTCTGAGGTAAAAGTAATAAACATTTAATACAGGAAAAATCAAAACAGCCTTTATAGCTAATCGTTGACAGCATGATGTTCTTTCCATAAGCCTGTCCTGTCATTAAAGTCAGTTTAGGTATGGCTCAGTAGATTATTTGATATCTGATAAGTTATCGGCTAACGACATATCAGTGTAATTGATCACATAGGACTGCAAATTGTTCTAATTATATCCAATCCTAACAATTCATTTCCAAGAACCAGGAGTCGGCTGATAACGGCAGCTTGCAGGTGCGGTTCATTGCAACACAAGGTGTCTTGAGAAATCAACAGACATTGATTCAGAATTCAAGGACACCATCAACTTTCCACCCTTTTATCAGGTGGTTTTCCTACAAGAGTGCAATGCTCTGTTGGACTTACAGTGACACCATAACACCAAGATCACCCATGCTTCAACAATGAGATGTCCTCTCCTGCCTGGAAACACACATCCATCGTCAATTGAGGACAATTCAATTGTTCATCAATGATGATGTAAAACAGCAAGACTTTGTGAGCACAGATTGACTGGGCTTGAAGCCCTGTTGAAGGCATTTCATTGGTCCCTTGGCCCTGAGATGGTCAGAGGTCGAGTGATACCTGCCGTCAGTCAAAACTGGAGTTGGGCGGTTTTAGTTTTCTGTATCTGGATGATATTTACAGTACCTGTCAGGGCCTGCATGCAGGAGCAGAAGGTTTTACATAACTCCCAGAAAACAAATGGACAATGCTACACTCCCTGTGGATCAGATGTGATGTAATAAAATGGCACATACGTAACTGGATGCCGCATTATCACATTCAAGCCCAGCTCGTATATGAAATACTAGAAACCCATGCCTATTTGGCAATTGACACGCCATTTTTACACAAAGTATCACCCACCAACCAACCATAGTTTTCATTCTTATAACAAATCGGATATCATTTATCATCTCATGTAATCATTTAATTAAGGCCTTTGTCTATCTTTCACACGTGATGTTCACGTGATTCTCCTTCAGTCCAATCCAGGATGTTGCAGTGGATAGAGCCAGAATGAGTGCAGGTGTGGAGCGATTATATAAACTAAACAGTCCCTCAGAGACAGTCTGAGACAGCCCGACTCCCCCATCTCGAGTAACCTGGGACAGAACACAGCCCATGAAGACAGGCCACATGATCACCTGCTGATGTGTCACTCAGCTCTTGGTGTACGGTTGTTAATCAGAGACTCTGGCCTCATTGACACACAATGGATATCATGGGAGTTGTGGAAGTGTTTGAACTCTAAGGTTACACATCTCTCGCACAGTAAAGCTTGTAGGTCACCCTTAACAAAAGACGAGCAGTTTAATGTCCTCACTTTACATCCCAAGCCCATTTGTGACAGTATTACACAATAAGGCTGGCTGTGTTTACTTGGAGATGGGCCAGTGGGTTTATGGAAGAAAGAAAAAAAACACTGTTGCAATGCAAAGTGGCCGGTTGTAGATTTCGACCCACCAATCAGTCTCTTTGTTTGTACTGTAACAAAATGTCATCAATGAGCAGATATTTTAATCTTTCAACTACAACAGTCTCTATGCTAATGTGCCCTGAAGATAATGTTTACTTCCCTTGTCTGTGGATAGAAGCTGAAAAATGACTAGCTAGACACAGGCTGTTGGGTGTGTCTTAGGATCAGACAGACAATCAGCCAGTCATTCAGCTAGCTAGCCATTCAGCCAGCCATTCAGCCAGCCATTCAGCTAGCCATTCAGCCAGCCATACAGCTAGCCATTCATTCAGCCAGCCAGTCGGCAAGCCAGCCATCCAGCCAGGCAGCAAGCCAGTCATTCAGTAAGCCAGCCAGCCAGCAAGTCAGCCTGGTCTGCCTATGTACCTAAACCCACATTGCGTGCCAGACAGGAGTCACCCATGTCAACACATCAGCATGGAACCACGGTAGCATGAGTCAGTTGTGTTTACTGAGGAGACGGTTTCTCTCTGTCTCCCCCCCACACACTCTTTAGTCATCTCTTACCTCATTTAGATAATCTGTACAACCACCACAGAACAATAGAGAGGAATGTCAGGTCTGTTTGTGTGCGTGCCCCATTGCCTATCTTTAGACTGTTTACATGAGACTTGCCAGACAGCTTTAAAGACAGCGATGGTGTGTGTCTGCCTGAAAAGACAAGAACCCGACTGGCTCTCGTAAACAAACAGAAAGAAGATGTTGGTTGCCTCCATTGTGAGAGATATTGATATGACCCAAGATGGTAGTCACTGGACATTATTGTATTCTTCTTTCATCAACAAACAGGTGTTGCTCTCACCCAAGCAACCACTCTACTACATACCTACGTGCCCGCCCACACACAGTGAAATGTAAACACATGGCCAGAACAAGTGACTGCCAGATTAAATGTAACTTCATACCTGCAGAATACACAACTTGGACATGTTCACTTTTTAACCTTTGCCAGGAAAATGACAATGAAAGAGTTACAGTAATGACTTAAATCCACTTTCTTTAACTGCAGTGTTATCTAACGTAATACTTAATCAGATAGCACATACTGCACATACATTTAATCATGGAATGGTGGTTCTGCCTTATACAGTAATATCCACAACAATGAACAGTCCCCTTCCATTTCCTGGTCCTTAACATGTGACTTTTCTAACCCAATACATGACATGCGGGTTGGCAGATCTTCTTGTTGAGTCTTTGAATATCCCTTGTTGGTTTGTTGAAGTGGGATATGAAAGGATTGTGAAGAGCAGAGCTGTTCCTGTTCTGCTACAAAATAAATGACAGCACTGTTCGTTTGTTACAGCAAACATCAACAGCAATTATTACATTCCAAACTTCCTCTTTATTGGTCAAAATACCTCCTTACAGCCAACATTACTACAAATCAAGACACCTTAAATGTGGATGTGAGCTACACATTTACATATTATTTATTTTGTTTGATGATGAGTGTGGGAGTCAGGTGGCTGAGCGGGTAGAGCATCGGGCTAGTAATCTGAAGGTTGCCAGTTCGATTCCTGGCCGGTGCACATGACGTTGTGTCCTTGGGCAAGGCATTTCACCCTACTTGCCTCGGGGAGAATGTCCCTGTACTTACTATAAGGCGGATATCTAATCTCTGGATAAGAGCGTTTGCTAAATGATGAATCACATTCCAGATACAGAAACAATGTCAATGCAATTGGCAAAATGTAGTTTAACTAATCTGTCCATAAAATATTTTTTATCTATCTCTATTTATCTATCTACAAGTTACCTTCAGAATTGACTTTACTGTAAAGTCCTTTTCCTCACATACAAAGCTCTACACGGACAGGGACCTAGCTACATTGCTAACTCTCTTATAAACTACACACCAGCTAGAACACTGCGATCATCAAATGCAGGCCTATTAGAGGTCACCAGAAGCAGTCATAAGAAGATTGGTGATGCGGCCTTTGTCAATTATGCCCCCAAACTATGGAACAAATTACCCATAAATATTAGGGAATATTTTTAAAAGACAGCTTAAAACCTACCTTTTTACCAAAGCATTTAACTAATTTTATCTCAGAAGGGTTTTACTACTTTTATTAGTTATACTATTGTTTTTATAGATTTGCTATTTTTTTTACTTTTATCACTTGTATTATTGTTTTTATTGATTTATGTAAATCACCTTGAGCTTGGCCTTGCCTCTGCTGTTGGCCTTGAAGAGAGAACATTAGGCACACACAATGCAGACACACACACACACACAGATTACAATACACCTCAGCATATTCCCTGTAATGGGATGGTAGTTCTCATTCTGCACTTTGATCCTACAGTTCGTGTTCTCAGAGATCCTCCAAGTGGCTGAGTGTCCTTTGTGTTTTCGTAACTACTCCCCTCTTTTAATTCTTTGGAGGCTGTCCTGGAGTGAACCGTTTGAATAAAGGTCAGCCTGTGAAAGGATGCCAACGCCTAGAGTATTCCTTTTTACAGTAAACCCATTCGCTAATGACATCAAGTGAAGCACAGCTCATAGGGTCTGTATGTGATCTTTCTTTCTGGTCTATTCTATGCTAGCGTGTCCTGGAAACGTCGAGCATGCACTCTGGGTTGATGTGCAAAGCTGCCTTTTGAAAGTGTTCAACATTTCACAGTAAGAAGATAACTAAGTGAAAACTCACAGAGGGTGAACATTCCTGAGTCTCTAAAATGACACACAGTGTCTGAGGGTTCACCCCTGCACCTTTAAAGCCTGAGGTAAGCTGTCAGCTGCAGCCCAACCTAGTGCACCTGTGCCGCTTGGTATGTCAGCAATTTTCGCAAGCATATTTTCACTTTTCTTTCGGAGAAACGAGAGAGCCTACGCGTTATTGTCAGGCTTCTACAAGTGATTGGATCTCAAGAGTGACTAAAACCCTTGAGAGAAATGTATGCATGGCTTGGTCATCAGCCAAACATCTTTACGCTTATTCATTCAGCAGACGCTTTTATCCAAAGCGACTTCCAAGAGAGAGCTTTACAAAGTGCATAGGTCACTGATGATAACAACAAGATAGCCCCAAAACATTGCAGGTAGCCAAAACATGAAGCACACATTGTGAACAACCAAAATAAGTGCCAAAGGGAAGAACCATAAGAGCATGTAGTTAAGCAAGTTACAATGAAACAACGTGAATCACTATGAGTGCAAGTGTATCTGTGGAAAAGCAAGTAACAGTAAAATGAAATATTTCACAGCGAGTACAACAATTTTAATCAGTTACCACTAACCAACCAGAGCAACAAGTCTCTAAGCAAGAGTCATTGTGATCCTTGAGGAAACTAACATTGGGTTCAGCAAACCATTCCTGACTACCGTTGTACTCCCGGAAAAAGTGCATCTTGAGCCTTTTCTTAAAGGTTGGAAGACAGTCAGTGTCTCTGATGGAGGTGGGGAGTTGATTCAACCACTGGGGGGCCAGACATTCAGATACTGTAAAAGACGGTTGTTCTAGTTAGACATTTTCCTGTCAAGCTACCATGCTAACAGATCCCTTGGCCTTGCTTCAGTAAGGTACGAAAAATGCCAGCACAATGTCAGCCTCTTAGGTCTCTCGAAAAGGTCACAATGCTATTGTGAGAGCCCTTTCCTCTGTTTCTGGCCTTCTTGCTTCAGCTTTTGTTGTATTCTTGGCCGTTGTTGTCAAAGGGGTCCTGAGCTGAATGTAGATCCTTTTGACAAAGGGTTTGTTTTGGTCCGGCTCTTGAATGTGACAAGCTTGGTAATGACTTGAGGTCAGGGGGAGGAAGTTCTTTCATCACGCCTGCCTCTTTGGAGTTTGACCCTCCATTGTTGAACACAGGTCCACTTCACGCGTCTTGATTGAGTTCCCAGATCATCCAGAGCATTATACGTAGATATCATTCCTGTTAGCGCTATTGTTGATGCACTTCAAAGTCAACTCCAGAATTGGATGTGATGTTATAAAGGAAAACTACAACTGGCGAAAGCGACTTGGTGGGTCTTGGTTTGAATGTGTTAATTAACCAACCTAAACGTCGTATAGGATTTCAGGTTGGGAACGTGAACAATCAGTACTGTGCTTCGAAAGTCTCAGGAGTTCAGGAGTGTCTGTGATGACATCACAAGGACGAGTCTTCCTGTTCCTGTTGCGTCCTGGCGTGCTCCGGTGCCCTTCCTCCCTCTGATGTCACGGGCCGGGTCGAAGGTAAGAGACGGACCAAAGACCCCCTAGAGAGAAACCCCCTCCCCTGTCCAGTCCAGGGACCAAAATAGAACCAACCCCGCCTCCCTGCGATTCACCTAGCCCCTCTCCGACCCTCGCTCTCCCCCCCCCCCCCAGCCCAGACTCGACAAACACTGGGGTGTAGAAAAGAAAACATCCTCTCCCACAGTTGTCCTTCTGCCAGCTTGGCCTCTTGGGGAAGGTAGAGTGGGACCCCAGCTGAGCGTCTATGAACACACGTTCCCTGTTTAGAACAAAGCAGGCCAGGTGACCACAGGCATTAGCATTTACGTCACCAACTGACCAAAAACGCCAACCGACCGAGACCTCAGGGAACTGAAAGCAGCAGTGAAACACGGGTCCAGACGAGGAAAATAAACCACACCATTCCTCACAACAATACAAGACCAAACAAAGCAATCAACAAGAAAATAATGACAATTCACCAAGCAACTGGTTTGTGTTATTGCTCTCCATTTTGTTACTATATGAGAGTGCAGCAGCTGTACTCTGCAGCGCTGTGTTGTGAAGGCCTGAGTGAGCTGTGCGTGAGATCCCTGTTTGTGTCTGGGCTTGTTTATGTCTCTGTGATCTGTCAGCGTGTCCCTGGGCCTTTCAAAGCTCCGCCCCCTTCTCCCTCTCCTAAACATGTACTACTGATAACGAGACTGGCTTTGGCAGGTGTTTCCTTGTAGGCCACAACCAGATCCTCTGCTTGAAGTGATAGACGTTAACACACCCTGACGGTCCGGGGCAGCCCCGGAATGTTCCTCAGCCCTTCTTGCGGCGACTCTAGTGGACTTGGAAAACACCTGATTTCAAGAGCTCAATCCAACTGTACTGTTACATGAAACAATGCTGTAAATAGGGAGTGTATTGGGTCATTCCAACCATCTGCATGAGCAGAGTGAGGAGCCAGGGAGGAAGAGATGTGAAGGCCAGGATGAAGTTCAGTCTGGCCACCCTGACTATCACTTACAATCCAGAACACCACATTCTGGCTGTAGTACTGGCCCTGTTGGTCTAGTGTCTAGCAGATTTAGCAGAATCATCAAAGGCCAACGTTTTACTGTGTGGCTGTCATGTTTTTCGCCCTTTCATCGGGAATGTTTATACAGACAACTGTTCGGTGCACGTTCAAGCCTATCTGATGACGCAAATCCAATGGCTGGAGACTGAATAATGAACTGGGGTGGAACAGGATCTCTCACGCACCTTTATGGCCATAGGGGGGGAGTTGGGCTAGCCCGGAAGAATCTCTCACCTCAACAACGGACTGGAGAGGCACGGTTCCGTTCTTTCATTGATGTAGATTTTGGGAAGGAGTGATGGGAAAAAATAGGTTGAGGTTTCACCTTCTCATCTCATTTTCCCTCTCTCCCTCTCTCTCTCTCTCTCTCTCTCTTTCTCTCTCTTTCTCTCATGCTCTCATCCTCTCCCAATCTGTGCTGACTTGTGTAGACGTTCACATTCACACCAATTGCATTCTCCTCATGTTAGACATGTCACATGTCAAGACAGATAAACATTAGCAGGGGAGGTGTTAAAGAAAAAAAAGAATGCCTCACTTTCAATTTGTAAACCAACTATTGACATGGGTAGCTTTTGCATTACAGCCCTTCAAATTATACCAAATGGTGTTCTCTAGCCGTACTCAGGATCACCAGAATTATATTTTACCTGAGGCAAAGTCACATTTATACAAAGACCCAGCAACAGGTGTGTTTACAATGGTCTTCAGATACTGGATAACTCGCATTAGTTGTGGCTTTTCTTTGTGTGTTGATATATAACATTACCTCAGTCCAAATGTACCAGAGAAAACCCAGGCTGTAGGTCGATCTGCCTTTCTAGTGTGGTTACATTCCTTAGACTGACGTACATGATGACGTCTGTAACTTGACAGCCCTTAGACCTCAACATAAATCATTAGAGATTATTAGGGGGCTAAAAGTCAGACAAGGAGGTATCTGTAAGAGACTAACAATTGCAGGTTATTTTTAGACTGGAAGTGTCATCGAAGAAGCCCTGGACAAAACCAACACAGACTCTGTACTCAGGTGGGAAACACAAACCCGCCCTTCCTGAAACATCATCCCTTACACACACACGCTCTCTCCCTCTCTCTCTCTCTCTCTCTCACACACACACACACACCAACCCGGGTTGCAAACACACACATCAACTTGGGTTGCACGCACACACACAAAAATACAAACTCACTGACTCACACATTCCCGCACAAACACAACAGGCACATAATTCACACGCAACATGTGGATTAATCATGTTTAATTTCTCGTTCTGGTTGATCTTTGCGTTATGGGAGGCTGTAGGGGAACTCCTTCACAAACATTCAACTATTCCTTCCTGGTGTGACCTATCCTTATGAATCCTTCCAGGAAGCTAGTTCCACCATACAGTAACATCAGCAGGTGTCATTAGCAGTAAAGCATCAGGATGTGGTGATGGCAGCCACCTGTAGCATCTTTCTGAACTGGGAAACCAGGTCAGGTCAATGTCACTACGAGGAACATCCTTTTCCAATGAACATGACTCACTCCCCACACAAGGCATGCGGGTGTTCATCCACCCAATTAACTTGCCTGAAGTTTCCATTGAAGAATTCTTTTGAGCTGATGATTTGATCTGAACATCCGATCTGATGATTCGTCTCGGTCATGCTTCTTCACATGCAGGGGGAGGCTGTACAGAGGGGCTGTTTGTCTGGAGCGCTACTGGAGATACTCAAGCACATTGGGATTCTCTGTTGAAGCGAGTGGGTGAAGTGGGAGAAAGGAGCCGCATTGCTGATGAAGCTGAAAAGCACCGAGGCAAGGAGTCGCCTGCTCGCCGACACAGCTACTTAAAACCCATAGATTTGCAAACAATGCTTTACAAGATCCCCGTGTGTGATGCCCTTGATACCGGCCTTGATACCGGCTTGATACCAGCCTTGATACCGCCCCTGTCTTTGACTGGATTTGATATATGCTGTCCTGTAACCAACACCTCATCAGTCATCTTTAGGAATCATACTGTAGGCTAGGGAATGGCTCACACCATATGGAAACATGAGAAGAAGGGAGGGCTTTTGTATGCCAACTGTTCCCCTGGTTTACTGTGACTGACATCACTCTCTTTACACAAGTGACAAGGTCGACAGTGATACTGTGACACACACAATGATGAGAACACGTTTCCCCCGAGACGAAACGCCACACTGTCGCCGAAGATTTCCCAAAGCTTTCCTGGACCACAGACGAAGATTGTTCCTTAAAACAACAACACAATGCTCAAACGCATCCATGGTGCTGCTGGTTCAGTCCGTGTGGTCTCTTTCTGAGGAGGGCCTGCTGGATGAGGTGTGGGAGGGCCTGCTGGAGGAGGCCTGCCCTGAACATAACTTTTGGCACGCCTGACGGCAGAGGTGATGTTGAGCAGAGTGCTGATATGGTGGAGCTCCACCGTAGGGCTCATGGAGGGAGGGGAGATGGATGGCAGAGCAGGGACAGTAATTCTGCTCTCCATGACAGGCAGGTGCAAGCTAATTCACCTGGATGATAGTCTGCCTACACTCACACTCCACTTAAAGAGCCATTACGTCTGACAGGGTGTACGCATTCACGCTACCTCGAAGAAATGAAGAGGTGATATGTGGAAGGGCACACGCAGGCCAACACACCCCGCTCTCCCACACACGCATGGAGACACACACACAACCCACCACCCGGCTCGCTCACACGCACATACACACCCTCAAATCTAACTGTTAACATTCTCCAAACAGAATCGTGCAGGTCAACACACAGCAGACGCAGGCCCAATGGGCAGAACCTAGACCCCGACGACGACAGCAGATCCAGAACAGGTCTGGCAGCACGTGGCATGGAAATAAATATCATTCAACTCTGATGTGAGTTTGAATCTGGCTCTGCTGACTGCACCAGCCTCCCCAAAGCTGGCTATCCTCCACATGAAGCTTGCTCCTCTCACACACACATGAACACACACACATGCATGCTAATATACAGCATGCACACACCCACACTGTACACACACAAGCCCATGCATGCGTGGGGAGGACGGATGGACACACACAGACATACACACTGACACGCACACCGACACGCACAAACGCACATGTCTCACACACAGACCACCTGGGAGTTTTGTTTATTGAGGATAAATCCACATTAGAAACATACTAGGCCTACATTGATTTTGACACAAACTAACACAATCTCAAAATTAACATTCAGATCCATTTGAAGTAAATGCACATTGAATATGCACATGACATGACATGAACAGAATACTAACACACACAGTACAGGCAGAGTAGGTTAGTGGTTGGCATAATAGGTACCGTTCGAGTCACATAGTGACAGTTTTAAAAGACAGGATAGGCCTACATTAGAGTGATTAGACAATAACAACCGCGTCGTCTATATCAACAAAATAAAAACCTGCTGCAATCGGAATCAGCTTAACCATTATCATTGACTGTGGCACTATCTTATAAAAAAAAAAAAATCTGATGCCTGCCCTTTCATTGACTCCCGCTTGCGTAAATGTGAAGAGGTGTGCTCCAATGAACCTGCGTCAGTTTCGTGCAAAGCCCACGCTCACCTGAAGGGAGTTCCTCCTCCCTCTTGCACGCAGGGCTCTTTGTTGTCAAGGCGGTGCGTTTTTTTCGCCCATTTCTCTTATATGAAAATAACCCAAACAGGTTCTGTGGATGTAGTTACGGTGATATTATCTAAGCACACTTCACCTGAAGGGGGATCCCGTCACTGTTTTTTTCTTTCTCCTTGTCTGCACGAAAGCGGCCCGAAGCTGAAAGCTTTTAAAGGCGAAAAAAAGTCAAACGTTTCTGAGGCATGTTAAGCCCTGCTAACACCTTTTTAAATACTTTTTTTCACGGCGTCACAGTAAATAGTCATTTTCTCAGGTTAATACACGCAAGGTGTCGAGGTCAAGACCTCTATTTCATAGAAACCCTGTAAATATAAACAAACAGACTGTCGGTTCAAATTGAGAGGGAGATGCGGAAATTCGCTTGTGTGCCACATCACTCAATCACCGTATGAGATCCTTCACTGGTCATGTGTTATGTTTCTTTCAGACTTGCTATTTGACCCGAGCGCAGACAGTATCTCCCCAGATTTGTATCACCAAACGTTTTTTACAATATCAACGATGTTATCTGGATCCCACACGTTCACTCACAAAACACGTTTTAAATGTTTGGGCACAGGGCATCCGACCGTGGCCTCACGCGACAACTTGATAAGGACTTAGAAGCATCCCGATTGGGGTGGCCAGGAAAGCTGGCTAGTGTCCATGAGTGGGACAAACCAGGTGTGGAATTTTGTCCTTGAACTACTCCTTTGTTCAAATCATTCTAGCTCTAGTCCGCTACTAATGCGTTGTCTTTTCGCGCGACTAACCAAAACCTTTACCATGCAAATTAATAACCTAAACTTAACAGTCACTAAATTGCAAATGCGTGACCTTGGTAATGCCTTGACGAGTATGTTCAAAGTAATCAGTTGGTTTAATTTGTCAGAAACTGAATGCAAACTGCCAATGTATCCATGATATCAAACATGCCAAATATGACATGACCTCAAATATCTAAGAAGTCAAACCTTTCACAAAGTCATATGACAAGGTAGCATGAAACCCTTGAATCCCATGGCTTTGATCCAAGTTTTTGAGACAAAGCCAGATGAATGGGGTTACACAAACTAAATCTGATTTTGAGGACTTTACTGCCATTGTAAACAATTTGTTCTCAATGACTTGCCTGGTACAATAAAGGTTGAATACATATAACAAATTCAAACCACTGACAGGAGATCCACTCCCCTACCATTGCTGTCTGTGGCTTGTCAGTTCTTCATTGTGACTCCACATGATGGCATTGAGATGGGAGTTCACCTGGACATGAATCAAAAAGCAAATTGTCAAAAAAACGGCACAACCACATTCCTGTCATTTTGGCCTAAGCTACAGTTTGATAACATAGAGCCCTTCTGAAATCTGCAGCATGTTAGAACAATAGATACTGTTTGCCATCGCACAGGGAAATGAACGTTAGAGTAATAACTCAGATAGTAAAAGGTTAACCACAGGTCAACTTCTTCACACTAATCTCTGTGATTGCCAGGACTGTGACATTGATGGGAATGCTACATGTGTGGAGGAGGAACATGTTCACGAACCAGACGCCACCGTTGTTAATAGGCTCCGCCTTCGCCTGGTGCTGGGTACAGCCACCAAACTGACATCACATGAATCAAGCCCAACAGTCCTGCTTATCCAAGATGGCAAAGGGAAAAAACACCGCTATGCCATTGTTGGGCTTTCTTGTGTCAACACAACGTAACAAGATTATAACTAAGTGTACGTCTAATAGCTAGCTCTACTGTGAACTGTCAGGTCAAACCCCACTCACATGAATAAATAGCACCATTTCGATAATTGACGGCCTCACACAACGCATGGCACAGAGAAGCCAGAGAGAGGAGCAGGCTGCTGCCTGTTTTATGCTTGGATTGGTTTCTATTTAGGTTCTGTGGTCTCTTCACCTGAGGGCTTGGGAACACAGGCTTCCAAACAGATAGCAGCAAAAAATACATCCAGACTGTCAATTAAAGTAATAAGAGAGTAAGGTTACCTACAGGTGAACATGAACCTGGTGTTCTCAAAATTCAGATGCTGTAGACTGACAGATAACTGTCTTTAAAAAGAAATGATCCACTCCATGAAGAGATTGAGCCATTCTTTAGTAGCAACACAGGATTTATGACCGGAACAGTATAATTGCATCTGGTTAGAAATCATTGAAATGTGATGCTATGTTTATTACTTTCTAAGAGAACACAATGTAACAATGTACTGCACTTTAAACTGTACTGTGTGTCATAGAGAGGGCTTTATGAGGGACAATATAGATGATATGTTAAAATAAAAACTGAAAACAACATTTGTGGTGTTGATGTTCTCTGATGCACTGTATAAGAATTCTTGTAGAACATCTAAGTTAAGCTAACATACAAAACTGGTGCATACAGTACATCTGTGACAACAACATTATAGTTGTAACTTTATTTGTAACTACAATTGCACTTCAGAAGTGTGGTTTATAACACGTTAAATAAGGTATAGATGAGGGTGATACTCTGTGGGATAAGCAAAAAGGTAAATGGATATTAACAATATATTTGGTATTTATTTTAAATTGTAGCAAATTAAGTGCACACATTTCGTTGAAATGTATCCTAAAGTTGATGGTCAATCTGTCATAAATTCTTGAAATCAAACATACTCTTCAAGAGCTTTTTTTTTGGTCTAAAATATTTTCCTTAGTGGTGCTAATCTAATGAAATCCAAACGGATGAGTGGTGAGTTTCTAATGCAAGGGACACAGATGACACATCTACAGAAATCCTGGTTTAAGATGGGTGTTCACTGTAAATAATGCTGCTTGACATGGAATCTTGCTGAATGGGGTGCATATACAGTACTGTAAATTGGCACTTGAACAAACCACAAAAAATCTCACTTTCAGAGTGCTCACACTATATAGCCTGCCTCATCATGTTAGAAATACATTCTCAGAACCTTCAGTGAATCCCAAATACATTGGCGCACAACTCGACAATTCTGGGTTCATGGATAAGCCTTCCATCCCAGCTAGCTTTCACGTTAGCGGTTGGCGTGCATATCCACAATAAGATGTTTATCGGGCCTCTCCCCCCATCATGATACAGCGCTAGGCCAGCTGCTCCAGTCATGTAGCGCCTGCCTGTCAGTAACAGCTCATGTAGCTCCGTCTCTCTCTTTCCGCCGGTCCCCTCACACGCCACCCAGGCACCCGGGAGGAGAAAGACAGAGAAGAGTGATCCCCGAAGCAAACGCTGCGGCCGTCTGTTATCGGCCCACACCTCGGCGAGGCCTCCCCCATTCAGGAACCTCCAGTCCCTTTTTTCGATCGAGTGCTTCTCTTTCTCGTTTTAAGGGAGCGCGAACTCCAGTGCTGCTTTCTTGGCAGCATCCGCACCTCACCACCCCCCCCCCCACCACACACACACACACACTCTTTGCCTTCCCTCTGTCTAAACACGAGCGAAGAGCCAAATTCGGTACTCACGCAGAGGGTTTGCACGACATGCTCCGTCTAACCTCCATACCGCCGTGCCCCCCCCAGCCCCCATATGTTACCTTCCACCCCTTCTACCATGGCGCCCTCGCTCCCTCCAGGTCGAACCCAGGAGGACCTGTTCTCTCCCCGGGCTGGATAAAACCAGATGAGCCTTGGAACTCTGCGCTGAAAGACTAATTGGCCTCCGGGACACCAACTGTGAAAAGGCATCGAGGAATGTTATTGTCTCAGTCGGGATTATTTTTACGTTTGTCACCTTTTCACCTACACAAACACATCACTACGTTCCCTCTTTGGCTGTCACTGAATGCATTACTGATATCTGCGTGCACTCTCCCTTTTACCAACCTCCCATCTTTACCGTCCCTGTTGACTCTCAATGTTTAGATTCAGCCCCCCCCCCCCAAGCAATGTTAAAGATCCTTACTAGGAAATACTTCAGTGAAGACTATTTATTTGGTGCTGTGGCCATTAAACCTCTTGATCTAAATACAAATGTAAGAATGTCAAAAACATTGCAAGCCAAAGAGATGCTCTCTATGCCACGTTTACCGCAGAGGTGGTCATGAGATTCCCCATGTTGCAGCTCTGCTAGTGTTTAACTCGGTCTCCAATAGTATTCTTGAAACAGTCTGTCTGCACCATCCATCACAGCCGATGGCAGGGTTAAGACAAGAGAGAACTCCTTCTTAATTGCAGTCTGACAGAGCAGTAAATTATCAGGGTTCATTCCGTGGAGAGCAGAGCTGTTCCAATCGTTTAGTACTTGATGTCTTGACCCCGCACTGTGTGGGGCTTTGCTGGAATCTGTGTCTGTGAAATGAATCGATGGCAAGTCACATAGTGTTGTTTAATTTGAGATTGCTTACATTTCCAGAACTGCACATACTGATCCTTGTTCTCTGCCATCTAACCTGTAGATAACCTTATCTCCTTACGACCTTTATTGTCAGTTGTGATACATTTTTTGCCTCCCATCTGCTTGGCAGATCATGCACTTTTGCTCGGAGGTAAAGACACCACAAAACCAAAATAGAAACTTCTGAAGCCAGCAACAAGTGGAAACCTGCTCCTCCACCCTGCTCGCTACTTTTCTTATCGGCGGGCACAAGATCACTTGAGCTTTGTTTACACATCTTCAAAACCCTTGACCATGTTTCCCTGTAAAGCCAATTGATCTCTCGTAAACTGACTTTGCTATTACTTTAAACACTATTTCCCCCCTTTTTAAGTTTGAGATGCTTTCTGGTCGGTGCAAGGAAAAGGGTCTTTACGTTGCAATATCCTTTTGGAACATGTTTTCATATGATAGAGAACTGGTTACAAAAGCAAAAGCAAAGTGTGGCTTAGAAGGTGGAACCCCATTGTGAAGAAACAATTTATTTTGTAAGCCATGCTGTTACTGTAATACCAACAGCACACACGTTTGTGCAAAAACAGAAAGCTCAGTTGGGCACTGAGCACCGGTAAAGCGGTTTGAAAACAGAGCTGTCAAAACACTGTAATTATTGACTGACGAAATGTGTGAAGGTGGAATGTATTGTACAATGAGGGATAAATGCACTCCTGTCACAAATAACGCGAAGGAATGTCTGGAATCGTCTTGGAATCCCGTGTCTATTTTGAGCCTCTGAGTTGATCCCTGTTCATCAGTGTCTCAATGATCTTGATGGTCTCAACAATGTCATCTTGAGCATGACATCCAAACACCTCGAAATGATCAGCCCATCGCACGCAAATGCTTTTTTGATGCCTTGGAGCCAAAGAGACAGGCCAGGAACTATATGTGTCGATTTTCGTCTGTGGCAGGTAACGTTCAAAAGAAGTCTCTCACTTCAGAAGTGACATTGGCTTCACTGGCTGTGCTGTGGTGACACTCCCCTTTTTTTGTTGTATCATTATATTATATTTTCTTTTTTTTATTAAAAAAATAAATAAAAATATACAGAAAATGCAGCTCAACATATTCTCACTCTTGATGTCCTTGGTGAGATTACCCTCAAATGGAGGGCAATACTGACGTCCCATAGGACAGCTGGTGCTCTTGGAACAACCTAGTCTGCCAGTGCCAGAGCCCACTCCACAAACCACACCATCACTGTATATTTTTCTATGAATGGTTTTGGAAACTGCAAGAAAAACACAAAACTAAACCCACAGGCCAGACATCATCTGCAGCACAATAGGTAGAGCCATGGGATTCAGAACCCATTTACAGTAACATGATGTCGTTTGACCATATCCCATTAGGTTATACCTCAACAAACATATCAGTCCACCAGTGCATAATAATATTGAATCAAAGACACAGAGCAGTACATACAGTTCTGTCCATTTGTTGGAGAACAATGACAGAATAAACAAACACCACTGTGTGTGGGACTTTGAAAGCCTTGCACCTGTCTGTGATGTTAACCTTGAAAAATCCATCATATCTGTAAATATAATATTTCCCTTGACAAATCTAGCCGCCCGATCCTTGTGTGTCTCTCTCCTTCTCACTCCTCCTGTGCAGCCATTCTAAACCTCTTCACCTTTATCCATTCATCTTCTTCTCACCCTGGTGTGTACAACAGCTCAGTGTTCTGGGAGCTGTTTGGGTCTGGGCCTCTTGGTATGACTGACAGTCATTTTCCTTTGGAAACAAACAGAGGCAGAAGGAAGGAATTAGAGGGCACATGTCTGGGACTACTCCTCTCAGGACTCTCAGTCGTGGCCAGTCAGCTTACAGTTCTGCTGCAAGACACAAGCCGCTGTTTATTTGGCTACGGTTGTCAATGGAGAGAAGTTCGGGACGTTCACAGAACCACTCAGAGCACTGTGTTTCAGAATTCAGTCTTCTGCAGATATAAGCACGTTATGGAATTCCATTCTGTGCCAAAGGTTTTGAGGCCAGGACAGTATGTACTTTATACATGCAATGTATATGTGCATACTGTTTGTATTAGGTAAGCATGTACACTTTAAATGCATTGACTGTGGACAGGCATGTGTAAACTGTTAGTAAGCTCTGTCATTAGGCAAAAATCTGTTCAGTGTGGGCCCACTAAATGCGGTGAGACATCAAATCATTTCGAGAACTGGATTGCGGAAAATGATGAATGTTTGAATGTGTACTTAGTTTACGTACACGTCATGAGTTGTGCTTGTCAGTGCAGTATGTTAACACGTATGTGTGTGTGTGTTTGTGTATGTGGGTGTTCATTAACCAAAGGACCTTATCTGATTTACTGCAGGGCCTGTGGCAAGGCACTGAATGTAATCTAATGTCTTCATAAATCTCATAGCTCAAATCTTGACTTAGGTAAGAGGAATGAGGTAGAAGGAGCAGCTGTCAATCACCATAAGGTGCAAATGAAAACCTGTGTAAAACTTAATTGGGATTGCAATAGTTGACACTATGCTTAAGTGGACAAAAAACAAATGCAGTCTATGGTAAAGTCCTCATTTGAATGGTGCTCTTGGTTGTTGCTGCTAAATGTGGGTCTTCTACAAGTACAGTCTATCATCTGACCTGCTTGGATCCTTGTGTGAAATGTAACAACAGCAGATCTATGTGGGCTTTAACCTGGTCTCTCATGTTTTCCTACCTGCCAAAGCCCTTTCAGGTTAGCTGCTATTTCAGAGGATTTCGATGTATACATCGACACACACAGGCAACAGGCACAAGCTGCTACATGTGCTTACAAGAATGCATACATGCCATTTGAGCCTCAGTCATTGTGCGACTGGATTACAGAAATCTATACTCAACAGAGAGCTCTGTAAAAACAGTGACTTCACCCTGGATTGGGTGTCACAGACAGCACAAACAGATTATGGCACTCGAGTCTGCTAGACAAACACCCACTCCTTGCCCCCACGTCACAGCACTCACAGCTCTCGTAAACAGAGTGCTGCAGTGCCTGGGCTGCAAACGAACATGTGGCACCTTCACGCTGTCAACATATTGGACCACCGTTAATGGATTTAGCGTGCCGATTTAGCGTTAAGGCAAAACGAGACAAGCCACTTTCAGACTCAGGACCCATAAAAGTACTGGCATGGTGTTCTCAAGGAGTCTAGGTGCCAAGGGCGGGCTATTTGGTTTAGCATGACTGCCAGGTGAACCCAGCAATGTGTGTGGGAGGAGAATGTTTCACATACATCTGGAGTAAACATAGCAGGGATTCTAAGCAAAGGTGTGGTGCTCAATGATAATGACATTAGCCATGGGAGAAAGCACAAAGTTGTTCAAGCACCAGCTCCACGGCCTTGTTTAGTTGCATGTCCCCTTCCGAAGGGGTTAGAGGAAGAGGCCAAGACCTGTGGCACTTGATGAACTGCCACTTCATCATTGCTGCTATCATTCCACTAGCCTTTATCAGTCAGAGGCCCTGCACGTGGACTGTTCCTACCCTGCCTGTCCCCTGTTCTGACCAGCTGAGGAGGATGGACTTATTCTGGTTCAGCGTCATGCAGGCCTGGACTGGTAATCTGGCATACCAGGCAAATCCCCGGTGGGCCGATGCACTTGGGGCCGATATGATATGATGTTTAATATATATAAATATTTATATAATACATATATATATGTCAATTTTTTTTATAAACTTAAAATCGGCCAACGACTGGCTCATGAAGCAGGGACAGCTGCTCATTGGTTCATTTTCCATACTGAGGCTGGCCCAATCACATCTCTTAACAAGCTCCAGTGGTGTCTGACCGATTGTGATGGGCCGATCTGAGCAAAAATGCCAGGGCAATTTTTTCTCCCAGTCCAGCCCTGGCGTCATGGTAAACAACACAAGCTTACACTTTGCAACCTGTGTTTTTCTCCTTATCGAGGGCTTCCCCGGATTAAGGGACGTAACAGACCGCCAACAACGCCACTGGGAGACAGATCCGTGTGTTTTGACTCTTAAAAAACACCTGTTTTCTTTTTTGCTAAAAGAGACATGCCCATCATTTTAATGCAAAGGGCTGAAATTTACATTTATGGCCCATCTTCCAGAACGTTTCCTGGTCCACGGCTTTTTACCAGTTCAACAGTTCACACCTCCAGAGCCATACCCAGTTTCTCTAAGTCTGTAAACTCCCAGCTATTGATTTCAAAATGTATTGGAGATGCCTTAGAGATGAGTCATTTGTCGTCAGAGAAGCTCTATCGTGGTTTTCAATAACAGGCAGGACCAAGACTGTGCAGGTATCTACTAGCTGCCAGTTAACAATCACACAACAGACAAACAACAGTCCTGGTCTCTATGCGAGCTGTCAGGTTGGCATGAACACGTTTCCAGTTGCACCAAAACAAGTAGCTTTGATATGCAAACTCGAGAGCTCTTGAAAGTGATCACACTTTGTAAGCTACTTTCAGACCATTTGTTTTGACTTCGTCTTTGTAGCCCTGACTTCCACAAGTTTTACCCTCTTCAAATGTTAGACACAACAGCATGAGAATAAATTGCCAATAATTACCCTATAGATAATAACAACACCCCCAAAGAATAAACATTCCAAAGTTTTTTTCTTCGAGTCAGCACAAACTATATAAAACACATGAATAGTACATTGTAAGATATATTCAGACGGTTCAGATTTCGATGGTTCAAAGAAATTGGTGCAAACGGAAAAAAAAACGTGTTGAATGCATATGTCGCACAGGATCAGTTGTTCTAATCAGAAGCAGCTTTGAAGACTGCAGAATGAGTCATTTATATTGATCTTATTTGACGTGCAGATGGTTCTTTGAGTGTGACATGGAGGGACGCACTTGATATCATCTAAGCTTCATGTGATGGAATGGAACCTTTACACACCAAAACAGATACAAGTGTAATACAGGTGGTGGGGGAGAATATAACATTAACAGGCCGTCATCTTAATTGTTTGAGGTTTCTACCACATCATGATAAATTAAACAACAAATGCATGATAAGATTCTGACATGTACAATTCTGAATACAGCATCTAAGATTCTCCAAAAGAACAATTGTACGACCTAAACCCATGCAAAGCAAACGTACGCCACCTGGTTGTCTCAGGTAAAAATCTCCTGAGGGAACTCCATTCATTGGCTGATCCATTTCCACAGGTGAGGCAAAACATACCATATTGTGAATGTACTTTTACCGGCTTGTTTAATATATAAATGCAATGAGATTCCCAATACGAGTTATACAACACAAAATTACCCTAAATAATGTCTTCCATAAAATATACATTATATAAGTTTCAGACGCAGTAGCCTATCATGCCAAACGCTCGAAATGATCTGACCCCGCCCTCTTGGGTTGTTCCTGAGGTGAAATTGCTATAAAGTCCTCAACACACACCCAGAAGGTGAGACGAGATCTGTTGCTCCTAAAGGTATGACTGCGGAGATAACATAGGTGTGTCTGGGATTTATCTGACGGTGGCGTTTTGACACTTACATACAGACGAAACCGTTGACTCTTTGACGACGTGCCTCTTTTACTTGGGCATCCGATAAAGTTGGATATACAACTGGCAGAAGTAACCGACAACATGAAACTGGAAGTGTTCTGTGGAAGTCACTTCGACATGAAATCTCTGGAACTGTGTAGCGATGCCGAGGGCAGTGTGCGCTCTCCTCTGTCGGGCGAGGAGGAGCTGGGATCAGATGGAGATTGCGTAGCTCAAAGCCCGACACCTGCCACTCCGTGCGCTGACAGCAAGAGCAAGCCATACACACGAAGACCAAAGCCGCCATACTCTTACATTGCACTAATTGCCATGGCTATACGTGACTCCACTTCGGGACGTCTGACTCTGGCGGAGATAAACGACTACCTAATGAAAAAGTTCCCCTTCTTTAGGGGCAGCTACACAGGTTGGAGGAACTCGGTCAGGCACAATTTATCACTTAACGACTGTTTTCTGAAAGTGCTCCGGGATCCTTCCAGGCCGTGGGGAAAAGACAATTATTGGATGCTCAATCCTCACAGCGAGTACACATTTGCTGATGGGGTGTTCCGACGCAGACGAAAGCGCATCAATAAAAAGACAGGTCTAGAAGACGTCTCTGAACATCCCGAGGACTCACAAAACATCACAGAGTCTCCATCCGTCTCCAAAACTGCATCGAGTGTGAAATTTTCAAGCTCCTTTGCCATCGATAGTATCCTCAGCAAGCCATTCAAGAGAGTTGCGTGTTTGGATGATTCTTCCACCTTCACTGCCTTGAACTGGCCAAGTTTCACAAGTTGGATGATGCCGCATCTGACTCCACCTGTCAGTTTGCCACACTCCCAGCCGGTGTTCCATGTGGAGTCATACGCTGCGCATGTGCAACGGGTGTATGGTGGTGCTGCATATTCTGAGGGGAGACATCAAGAAAATGATTTACATCAGACGTTTAGGCTACATCAGACGCAGTTTATCAGATGATTCCTTCCTTAACTTTGTCGGCGACTTTACGGCCTGATGTGTTCCATCCAATGAACATTGATCACTTGTTATTGCGATAAATTTAAGGGGTGTGGGCACCAAGCATGCCAACGTCTATAAACATTGACTTTTCTTGCAATGCCTTTATTTAGAATAACTAGATTTGTTATTTAAGACATAACTCATACAATAGGAATGACCTTGTCATGGAACTAACATCCACTGGGTGTAACGACGAGGAGCTAGCCCTGTTTCAATGCTTCAATGTTCATTGGTCATTTCCTTTTAAACGATGACATGTTGGTTTGTTCTGTATTTTAATTTCGACATCGTTTTCTCTTGTTATGTTGTTACTGAATTTTCAACCAACTGACCATTTAAATGTGCTGGTTTACAACTTTCCTTTTGGCATATCTTTAAGTGTTGAAGTCGGTGTATGTTTAAATGTTTTTATTGTCAAAAACAAATTTGATATTTTGTACTATATTAAAGAGAACCGTATAACATTGAATTTGTGTTTTGATTACTCGTAGGCATATTGTGTTTTGTCACGCTAAATGAATGTAAAAAATTGCCTATTCGCTTTTCTGACAGCCTCAAGTGCATGGAATTCTCTATGCCGTCATTTAACATACATTTTTATTTGCACAAATACTGGGTTTATAAAACGACCAATTCTGTATTTGTCATCAATACTACATGTGTCACATTAAATATAACGACGGATTAGCTGAATTGAAACGTGAAGCCAACATGGCCATAGTATTCAATAGCTTATAGGCCATGAAGAATCAGTGACACAGGCTAAGTGATGACATTAACCCTAAACAGGCATCAGAATAAACAAATCAAGGAAAATAATTGGCACGAGAGCTGGACTATAGTCCTACCACAGCAGCATTATGTTGATATAACATTATATAATTCAGTGATATCCAAAGGCATCCACAGAAAGCCTAATCTTCATATACTATAATAACTCATTATAATTATTATAATAAAAAGTCAATCAAGCGCCACTGATATTGACAAAAAAAACAATACATAACAATACAAATAATGTAATGGTAACGTTGTAATTATGTAATATTATGAGTGTGTATTAGTCAGTGTAAATAGTTGTCTGTTTGAGGGCGAAATACAGCCTAGTTGTATTTATTTTCTGTGTCTCTGAGGCTCGCTGTGAGCGGATACTGCCATTCAGTATTTATATTTTCTGTCTGCTGCTACAAATAGCCGTCGCCTCTGGAGTCAGACATGAGCAGGGGAGACAAAATGGAAATTGGCAGACCTCAACATTAGAAGTTTAGAAACAGCACGTTTTACCAAGATATTATTAGGCTACATTAACGATCGACTCAATATGTTCAAAGTCTTCTTAGTCTATTCTTTGTGACGAAAAACACAATTTCCTTTTGCAACAACTGTGCATCCTGGACACAGCAGGGTTATTAGTTTTGATGTTGCCGGAAATTCTGAAGAGATTATGTTCTTTACCTTTGTTGTTATATTGAAAAGGATTTTATCTTCACATCCTTGTTTGTTTAACGGATTTAGGCCTACCTCATGGTTTTACAATCGTTGCTTCAAATACATTGCCTCAAAATGACTTTAATACAGTAGCCTACAATATGCCTGTAGTGGATATGTTTTATTTTGCAGGCTAGGTCTATACATATGTTTAAGCTTCAGTGATTTACTGAATAGATAGTAGGCTAGGCCTTGAAAGTGTTGGGACTCATGAGAATGTCGAGATTGGCTATTTATGACACTTCATAAACCCTTCATGAAATGAACCAACGATGGGCCTACGCGTAAGTCTCGAAAACGAGTTGCTATTGATGAGGCTTCCAGTTTCAAGCTGCATGCAATGACATTACACATAACAACAAATACATGTTTTGAAACGGAAAGCCTAAAATTAAGTTATTTAAGGCAGGCTCTGTCTTTCTGTCAACTAGGCCTATATGCTTTATGCTCAGGCCTTTTGTCCCATGACCAAAATTATTGAAGCAGGCCAAACTGCATCCAAACGAATAGGCCTATACCACAAACAAACAAAATAGACCTGCAACACAACAACTATCATCATGATTATAATTTCACTACAATAAATATGGAAAACGGAGACCTAATTTCTAGGACCCAATATAGATCCTCACTGTAATTAATTCAGCTCTCCTGGGATACGATCCAGACTCAATGCAGTAAACTGACACTCGCGCTGTGTGTGGTATGCTGGCAACGGCAGATGGAAAAAGCATGCTTCCTTCGTAGTCCTTCCCCGAATAGTCTCCTACAGATCTACGGACTTCTGTTTGAACTGCAAATTAGGCAACGTTGCCTTTACCACGCCAAAGCGACAAGAATTCTAGAAGGCGGCCTAGAGGTTACAATGTTCTCTTGTTACTTAAAACGATATTAAAATTAATTAAAAGCTAGGACGTATTCTCTTAAAATGTAGCCTTCAAAAATAGTTTCAAGGAAACAAGCTGTATGAATTGAAGAAACACACATAATGACTGAAACGACCCACATTTTAAACTCATTAATCAATGTAAAGCATCCACGTGTGCAGTGTTGTGAGGGTTTATTTAGCCATTTCCTTCAACATTTGGTGTGTTGACATGAGTGTCTAAGTGCGTTGGCTTGATAAATGGCGATATGGCGTGTTTTAGAACTGTGAGTGGTGGGAGGAGATTTCTGTTATTTCTCTGAGCAATGCTCTGCCTCCAGAATGATGTCTGGATAGGGGTTGTTAGGGCCAGCAACGGGAGGGGGTGGGTCTCAAGTTCCTGGCGATTTCTTGGAGGGATTTTGAAGGATCTAGGGGGCAGAGAGAGATTTAGGAATTGATAGGTGGTCGCGTTTTGTTTGGCCGACGGGATATGCGCTAGAAAGTCGAGGAGCTTTATGTTTCCCTTCTTAAAGGATTATTAACAGCGATGGCCATAGAGAGACGTAGGAGGAGCAGCGGCCGCCACGATACACAGTTGGTTGTCTTGATTATAACAGCAATAAACGCGCAGTGAATCTCGAAGGAGCACTGACCTCTCCAATTAACACATTTGAAAACATATTTTCATATCGTTTCAAGGGGTTATGCTGAATAACTGAACCAAGATTGAATAACAAAGGCAACGGTCACTTTGGCTATCAGTTTCAGTGTCCTTACGTTAACCAGGGGGCAAACATGACGACGGAGAGCTCTCAACATCTGGATACTCTGACATCAAGTCCAGCGACCGGTGTGATGCATGCTGCTTTAGTCAGCTCACAGCCACTGATGGAAAACACGGCAAATGTGTCCACCAAAGGAAAAAAGGGAAACTCGGGCTTGAGACGACCCGAGAAGCCGCCTTATTCATACATCGCTCTAATTGTGATGGCAATTCAAAGTTCTCCAACCAAGAGGCTAACTCTGAGTGAAATATATCAGTTCCTTCAGGCCCGTTTTCCGTTCTTCAGAGGATCCTACCAGGGCTGGAAAAACTCTGTCCGCCACAACTTGTCTCTAAATGAGTGTTTTATAAAATTGCCAAAGGGCCTTGGTAGACCAGGAAAGGGTCATTACTGGACCATTGACCCGGGTAGTGAGTTTATGTTCGAGGAAGGCTCTTTTCGACGCAGACCCCGAGGATTTCGTAGGAAGTGCCAGGCTCTAAAACCTATGTATCGGATGATGAATGGCATAGGATTTGGTGCCTCAATACTTCCCCAGAATTTTGATTTCCAATCGCCCTCCGCCTCTTTGGCGTGTCATGCCAACACCTACAATTTGGATTTGATGGCCAGTACAGTGCCAGGGAGTTTTGAAGGGCTAAATGGAGGGCATCATGTCTCACACATGTCACCTGGTCCAGGGTCGTCCTATATGGCAGGTTGTCAGGTGCCACCTAACGACTACTGCCCCGATAGCGGCGGTAGCCCTTTGCACTCCTCTTCGTCGATGGTGGGGACCTTGGACTGTCAGTCTCCTTATGCGAGTGCCCCATCACACTGGACATCCCCAGGTGTATCTTCATACATCAAGCAACAGTCTCTGGCCTCGAACAGTCCCACACCCTCAGCGTTGCACTCGAGCATGACCCCATATTCCTTGGAACAGAGCTATCTCCATCACAATGGAAGAGATTCAGCGGATATGTCTGGTAAGCTAAGACATTATGTTGAAAATGTTTAAAAGCATGATGTCAAATGAACGTATCAGAGAAAATGCACACAGCATTTTTAGAAGGCCCAATTACATTTAACTGTGATTCAAAAGTAAAAGAAAAAAAGATGAGTTAAAGGATTAAATTAAATTTAAGTTTAGTTAAAATTTAAGTCAAATTATATTATTCAACATAAATAATATAATTATAATAGGTTATATTTTCTGAATTTAAAATGAATATTGAGAAGGCCAATTAACACCAGCGCCTCACACATGGGCAATATTTTGAAAAAGTCTCAAACAGTTTCACTATCTAGTGGTCAATGTGATCTGGGTTGTTCATAACCCACTTCAAGATAACAACCGTCATGTAAACATACAAGTAGGCTTATTTATTGTATTATATACAATATTTATTTTCCATGAAAGTAGTAGTAATAAAACATGCTGCGTTGAGATTGTGTTTGGGCCTTCTTTGATTCTCAGTCTTACAGGATGACAGTGTTGTCCATGTGGCCATCAATTCGTAAGGCCTACATGGTATATTACACAATCCAAACAATTTGCATCAAACCTATTCTGGCTATTTCAATGTAAAGGCTACAAAAGTAATTTAGTAATACAAACCGTCTGTAATATAGAATATAGATGCATAATTTGCATCAGAAATTATGTTCTTTGTTAGAGAGATCTACAAATATTTGTATTATGTTTGTTTTTCTCTAGCATTGTGATGTGCAAGAAACATATTTTTTCTCCCTAATAAGTCATTTAGTTATATAAATGTATATGTTTTTGGAAGAAAACAAAGGTCTGGAATTGAATATTCCACTTTATGTAGACCCTTTGTAAATATTAAACCAATATATATTTTTTAAATGTATGGGATACATTAAAACTGTAACTTACTGACTGATAATTTTATTTGCTCTTTTTTGTCTCATTCGTTTTGTAGTGGGACTGTCTCGGTACTCAAGCCACTCATCACCTGTGTGTGACAGGAAAGATTTTGTTTTAAACTTAAATGGGATCTCCTCGCTTCACCCGAGCACGAGTGGATCCTACTACCACCAGCTGCAGCACCATCACCAGAGTGTTTACCAAGACGTCAAGCCATGTGTCATTTGACATCAAACTGTCTTGGAGCAAATAATCTACACATGCGATGAAAAAAGAAACCTTTCTACAATGATCCCACTTTTACATCCTGCCAAACTATCAACCTGAAATTGTTTTTTTTTATTACCAGTTTGGAATTTTGAATGAGCCTTTTTCACCCTTTGAGGAGCTCCTGGCTGAATATGAGAACACTATAGTCTCAAGTCATTCTGTTTTTAAATACCTTGCTTATTACGCCATGTTAGTGTTTGACCAAGTTATCAACATAGACAATCTGCAATATTCAATCACGTTTACCAACAAAAGCACAGTCACTCTGCCTTATTCCTATAACTTTGCACTTAATCTTGTCCCAAGAGTTTTCTGTTGCTGTAGCCAACAGTGAGTCAATAAAGAGTTCTATTTTAAACAGTTTGGACAATATCAGTTTATTAGAAATGCATGTTTCTTGATCAGAATAAAATTATTATTATTGTTATTAGCTTATGGCAACTGTTGAACAGTTTTTGAGTTGAAATAACTGGTTAATGTTGACACTGTATTAAGGTAATTTATGAGCAACAATAAAGCTTACAATTTCTTTCATTCTATTAAAATAAATCATCAATTTGTTCCTGGTAGCAATTATTGAACATATAACCATGGTGAATAATTCAAATCTAGACTGATTACGGTTTGTGTAAAGCTTTTTGACAGATTCCTGACATCACATTGAATTATTTTAGCTTTAATCCAAAGCAACATACAAATTGTACACATAAAAGTACATCAGAAGATCCAGAACTACGAACGTTCTGAATGTACCAGCCACAGTGCAAAGTAACCATATCTCAGCTACCAGAAACTGTAAAAAACACTAACTACAATGACGTCTTAATTACACAATTTAATTGAACGTTGCTGCAAAACGAATGTCATTGCGACGTAAAAAAATATATGCAAATGTTTTGAAGGAAGTAAGGTAATTAAACATTAATTTATTCAATTACATTATTATCAAAGGTTTAGGAGTGTAGGCGACAAGCCTTCAAAGGGATGGTATAATCCAAGAAACCAGGTCGCCACCTAGTGGCACTTTCATTCTTGTGCACCTACATTCACAGGCATTTCTTGTCCTTGACTGATCATGGTGATATCGGGGTTCTTGAAGTGAAGGCAACCATGTTCAATACATAATGGATTACTTGTACATGTTGAAGAATCTGTGTTGTTATCTATAATTGCATAAAAATCGAAACATTTGTGAACACACAGAGGACCAGTTTACAAGGTATTTTACCTCGATCCACAAAATATAGAAAATAGTTCACAGTTAACACAAATGTTTGTATTTTTTAATCAGAAAGTGCATATATGTAGTGGATTTGGATAGAAATCAAAAGACTATCAATCCTCTGTAATAAAATACTGTACCGTGTACAGTATTCAAACTTTTTAAAAGTAATAATAATGTAAGGACATGCAGCTAATGAGAGGAAACCACAGAGTGCATTTGTGATTGAGCATTCATCATCACCAGCAGATGACAGAATGCAAAGAAAACCACAAGAAAAATGAAATGTTGAAAAGACGTCTTTCATCATCTGAAGCCCTTTTCAAACCTAAACATCATACTTTTTGGCCGAAAGTGTCGACAGATGTTTATAGTAAGCTGCGTGAGAATGAATGATTCTCAAGATATCTGTTGCTAAGTCTGCACTGGCCAATTCATGGCAATGTAGATGCACATATTGTTATCTAATCAAAGTCATTAAAGTCATTAACACTTTAATTTTCACACGTTAGAACTTTGAGTAGGAATGTCTAGTTGAGATTGATGCAAAAACAACATACTTTTTCTAGTTTCACATTCAAGTAAAAGACTGAGCTCTATACATCTAAATATAAAAACAATGTATTACTTATGCAAAATGCAAAACAGTACTGAATACATGTCGTATAGACTTGACGAGAGATTGTCATGTCGTAGAGACATCATGATTAAACGTAAACAAATGCTATGTAATTCACAGACCATGTTTACCGGTATTTAGTCAAATACAGGCTAAGATAAAGATGTATGCTGAAAACTATTGACTACATCTGCTGCAATACTGATGTATGTTAATCATATACTGATGGTAGATAATCAACAATCTCACTACATGACCATGGTCTAATTGTGAGTAAAAGGTTTAACAGTCATGGACCATGTCAACTACTTGCCGAACCCATATGGAAGCTGTATCAGACACTTGTTAGACATTGACCATATTGTGACTTTAAGCTGTGACAGTTTGGATGACATCAGGTGTGTGGATGTTATTCTATGTCAGACACTGACCATGGTTCTGTGATTCATTTCAGGAACGGATCCTTTGCAGAGTCTAACTCACTATTGACTGCATGCAATGTAAAACAACCGTTCACAGATTTAAAAAAGTTATCCCATCAAATTGATTCCCTTGGTTGTTCTATTTGCACCAAGACGGCATTTATAGGATAGCACATGCACAACTAAAATACCTTCTTTATTAAGCAAACCATGATGTGTATGGTGGCCATTTCAGCTTTCCCAATGTGATTGTTCTACTCTTCATAGATGGTAGGCAACTAATGATACCTAGGAGGAACTTTAAAGCCTCACTTGTCAGAATTTCGACTCTTTTGTGTACACATGGTGTGAGAGCCAAATTATGAGTATGACTGGAGCAAAATCATATTTGCATGCTGTTGTACATGATACTCCACACACATCTGTAAACAGTTACAGTTTAGTGACTGTCAATACGTACATTGAAAGAAAACAACAATATATCCACACACTGGGTTGGGGTTCTTGATGTTTGTCAGGCAGACTCTTGATTTAAAAGGTCTTCCTCATTATAGCTGATGAAAACTCTTGCAGTGGAAACATTGAAACCATCAGGTCATAAACCATAAATCATTCATCAAGGTTCATTAGTGAAATGAAAACGAAATTGTGCGCTGGCATAATTACAAGGTTGATGGATTGGGAGTTGAATGTCTGGGCCTCTTCAATACTTCAGTCACATTGGGGAAGCCTTCTTCAAACACCGGCCCATAGAGAGATCATTCATCTTTGTCGAATGCACATTTTGTACGATGATATTGAAAGAACTGTAGTGGTACAGTTGTTAGAAAACTATTGTCCATTTTCCCTTCACGGCTAGCCCATGGTGAGGCCTACTGTTACCTGGCTTTGCCTCCATTTTGAAACAGTACTGTTGGCAGGAATGACAGGAACACTACGAAACAAAAGTCAGACTAAGTTGTTTGTACAATCAAAAATTCAACTGTATTTTTTATTTAATTCCATCCCCATTGTAAGTTACATTATACCCTCATATATATCACAGACACACAATCTTCACAGTTCTATGTTGTAGTACTGGTATTGAACACATGGAGGAAGCACTGTCCTTCCAATAAGACTGTTCCCAAGCACACTAATGCAGATCCACACAAAAACAGAAATCACACCAATCATGGACAGAATGTGTAGATTTTTCATAAGTAAAGTGAATATGAAAATGAATATTTATTATTATTATTATTATTTTGAGTGGCAACGTGACAATGCATAACTCCAAATAACGAGGACACAGAACAGCCCATCAGCCCAGCGCTTCACAGGACTCACAAGAGGGAGCCAAGAACTCACACAAATGACCCGACAGTAGGTTCATCTCCAGTGGCAGTAAGCGCTCTCATGAGAAATTTACTAACCCAACGTGTACGCTTTCTCTCACTCCCTCTCTCTCTCACCTCTCTCTCTCTTTCTCGCTCTCTCATTCTCTTCTTCCTCTGGCATTGTTTTCATCGCATTGGCATTAGCCTGTTTACTGTGTTATGCATTCGAATGTTTTACTCTTTTAACTAGTAATTTACTCAATTATCCCTGACTAACGTTCCAATACTTTGTTATTTCATTTTGTTCCACAAACACGTGCTGAGCGTTGAAAATAATCAGATTGATTTGAAGGACAATGGATTAGGGTAAGGTATTCTCATTTAGGCTACTTGTCCTAGTTTTTTGGACACCATTTAAAGATGGATCAAACAAAACCAGTGTACAAAAACACAATAGTCTGTGGGTTTTGTTGATTCAAATAATTACGCTAATGCTGTAATTTTTTTTCAACCGCGATACCTACGTTTGGTCTTACTTAAGACTCCAAATAAACAGATAATGGCTTATTGACCAAACGTTTTACTGTAAAGATATGATCCATGATGTAGGTTTACAGACTACATAATTAGGCTATAGATATCAAAGTAAACATGTTGGCCTCGAATGAATTGGAATTGACACCCATTGTTCGAATATGGTTTCTGACATGCATTGAAAACAGTATGATTACACCAATTTTCTCACCAATGATTATAGTCACTTATATAAATATTATAAAATAACATGTCTTAGGCTATTATTGATTGTAAGAATGCCTTATTATTCATCGTATGTGAATAGGTCCGGTTGTTGCTTTACAATCAAATTGTACAGGCCTAAAACTACTGATAGTAATAAAGTTTAATTGATAAATAGAGAACTGGGTGGGCAGAGGATGGGGTTAAGTGTAAGGCACGTTGTGAATTGTATAAACATCCCGGGGCAGTGGAAAAAGTTCATGCCCGGGTCCATGTAAAGAAAACCCGGCGGAGCACCGGGCCAGTGTACGGCCATTTAATCAACACGACCTGTAAAGGATTATAACGATAATGTGAACTTCGCCTAGCAATGACAATTAACATTTCCATGAATGTGTCTGTTTTTTACCGTTATAGCAAAATACAATAAATTCGAGTATTTTTATCTCGAAATAATGACCGTATTGTTTTAAGGCATTGCACAAAATGCAAACAATTTAAGTATGCATGCATATGTAGGCCATTAAATAGCTATTGCCATAGACCTAATACTTTTAATTGTTTAATCAGAAACGGATTATCTGCATAAATAGAAATGTATAAAATAATAATTTGGGAATAAAAACAATACTGGATTGTAATTTAGAATTGGCCTATAAATGTGAAACTATACACGCTATAATAGCCTATATATAAATATATGATTAACTATATTATGTTTATTATGTGCTCAGTTAACAAACATAAACATTGTTGACACGCTGTAAAGGGTTCAATCAGTAGCCTACATCTTTTCCCAATCGTGTCATGTACTTATCATGTAATAATCGAGATGTTCGTTAAGAAGCACAGAGCAGCAATAACTAGGCTACAGCTTTTCATTCACACAATGGTTTAGTGTGAATAGTTGAGTAGCCCACACGGTGTGAAGACAATTATATGTTCAGAGAAAAGTTACCATGCACTTTATAACTATATTCCACATTGATCATGGTATTACGCGAAAAGATTGTCCTGTAGCGTGTGGTAGTTTGTTTGGTGGAAAATAATGTTATGGTGAATATACCTAATTGAGCCTGGGCCATGGCGCATTCGAACCTTCTGACTCAGGTTGACACGTTGGTGGACTCACTCTATTTGGTACTACGGCTTTTAATCAGCTTTTTAAAATAGAGCAAACTTTCACACCTTTACCCTTTCTCTCCCATAACTAGACTAATTCCGCAGTAATGCGATCGCTAGTAGCCTACAACCTACTGCACGGGGTGACTAGCTCTCCACTGCCCTTTGATCCGTCCTTGGTGTTGATTGAGCTTTCTAACTAACAGCCAGCGTTAATAAAGCTTTACATCAAGACGCTAAACTGCAGGAAGCAAACTGGAAGGAGTATTACCCCCCATCCCGGTTTATTGCTTATTTAAACTTAGATGTGGAGGACGGATCATGGTGATGGACGAGTGACTTTTTCCTTTTGTTTTTCTCGCTCGTTTCAATGCATGATTGACCATATGCCATTTAGAAGCTTTGTAGTCGACTTTAATTTTTTTTAAATAACGCAGATCACTCTGGAATATAAAAAAAAATAGACAACGGGTGCCTTCAAAATGAGGGCCATTCAATATATTGCCGTACCTATAATATGACAGTCGTTTCACATGTTCAGTGATATTTTGCATTTCAATTGACTCAGATTTGGATACATTATTTTGCCACAACATAGGCCTTGATCTGATTGTATAAGTGAGCAGCATAGCGCTCTCAACTAAAGTCGTATGTCTTGACTGGAGTGGGCTGGCAGTTACCGACACCTCCTCTCCTTTTTCTGAAGCCTTGTGTATAGCCAAGAGCGAGCTCCAGTGCTGCTCCGTCTGTGCTACCTGGCCTCCAATTGGACGGCTTCTCTATGGGAGGAGCTACAGGAAGCAAAAAGGAGGAAAGAATTTAACTGCGCAAAAGTCCTCTGTAGTGACGGATGCCCAAAGTTCAGAAGTTTGTAAATGTGCGCTTTAGCACACAGAGATGGAAACGGCTTAAACACGATTACGTCTTTGCACAACGTGTTCCTTTTATGAACATTTTTCTCGTCACAGGACAGCAATTGTGTGTCTGAACGCCTTACCCTACAGAAGGAACGTGGAGCTCTTTGGCTGCATATTTTGGGAAATTCGGGAGCAGTGGAGAAAAGCGGGGAGAAAACATGCAAGCGCGCTATTCTGTCTCTAGTCCCAACTCACTGGGCGTCGTGCCTTACATTAGTAGCGACCAGAGCTACTACCGGGCCGCCGCCGGTGGAGGATACACCGGTATGCCAGCCCCAATGAGTATGTACTCTCATGCGGCCCACGACCAATACCCTGCCAGCATGGCACGCGCCTACGGACCGTATACTCCTCAACCTCAGCCGAAGGATATGGTAAAACCACCTTACAGTTACATTGCACTCATAACCATGGCTATCCAGAACTCACCTGACAAGAAGGTGACCCTAAATGGGATTTATCAGTTCATCATGGAGAGATTTCCATTCTATCGAGACAACAAGCAGGGCTGGCAAAATAGCATCAGACATAACCTCTCTCTGAACGAGTGTTTTGTCAAAGTGCCTCGTGATGATAAAAAGCCTGGTAAGGGTAGCTATTGGACCCTGGACCCCGACTCTTACAACATGTTCGAAAACGGGAGCTTCTTGAGGAGGAGAAGACGATTCAAAAAGAAGGATGCAATGAAAGACAAGGAGGATCGGCAGTTAAAGGAGACGCCGTCCAGGCAACAGGGCCGAGACCAGGAGCAACCAGTGCAGGGCTCCCAACCAGTGAGAATCCAGGATATTAAGACCGAGAACGGCAACACGACACCCCCACAGGCCGCTTCGCCCTCTCTGAGCACCGTGCCCAAAATAGAGAGCCCGGACAGCAGCAGTAGCATGTCCAGTGGCAGTCCTCACAGTATACCGTCCAACAGGTCCATTGGCATGGAGAGCTCTGAGCACCATCACCATGGCCAGGCCCCGACACAGGGCTTCAGCGTGGACAACATCATGACTTCTCTCCGGGGGTCTCCACAAGGAGCTACTGAGCTCGCTCCTACCCTAATCGCCCCCTCCAGGACAGGTATAACTCCGTCTTTGTCCCTGAACTATTCACCGAACCAGACGTCAGTCTACAGCTCACCCTGTAACCAAAACTCAATTTCCACTACCTCGAATGCGACCTACCATTGCAATATGCAAGCTATGAGTTTATACGCAGGGGATAGATCTAGCCATCTGGCCCCGAGTACCACCGTGGACGAAACATTGCCTGATTACTCTATCACCACCACCTCCTCCTCACTGACCCACGGTAATCCTAACTCTGGGCAAGAGAGCCATCACCCCCACCAAGGGCGGCTTCCTTCATGGTACCTTAACCAGGCCGGGGACCTGGGACATCTTGGCGCAACTTATCCAGCACAGCAGCAGAACTTCCACTCCATGAGAGAGATGTTCGAATCTCAAAGAATTGGCTTGAATAATTCTCCAGTGAACGGAAATAACAGCTGTCAAATGTCCTTCCCTCCGAGCCAATCCATCTACCGCACTTCGGGAGCTTTCGTTTATGACTGCAGCAAGTTCTGACCAAAGTATGTTTTTCTTGTGTTTTACATTTTCAATCAATCCCGTGAGACGCTTACCCTCCTGACCCCAAGATGGACTAAAACGAATCAGAACGCAAACAAAAGACAGAAAAAAGACTTAACTTGGTTTGTAAAGAACAGTGTTACTGCAAATAACACGTAAGTCTCACCTCGCTTTTGTGGCTTTATATGTTAAAATGTATTAAGGATATGTCAGTTTTTCATGGACATAGTATGACGTGTAAATTGCATATAGTAATTTATTTCTAAACTGTAGCCGGATATTATGGACCAAACACCAAAAAAGTGTTTCTAAATTGAATTGCCTTAATTGACCGAAAAATGTTCCTTTATAAAGAAAAAACGGAACTTGTATATCTCCGTACTCTTTCAAAGTTTCTCCTTTTGTTGAAAAGTATTCTGAAGGAATTGAATTGTTTGTTTAATAAATTGTCATTTAATGTGAGTTATAGCTACGCCTGATTTCTTATGGAGCAAGCTTATAGGCTTTCCTAAAAATATATTTGGAGCCTAACTTTCTTTAAGTCAGCTCGCTGGCAGTGGCCATACAATTTCTAAAATAAAAGGTGAAAAAGTGTTCTTAAAAATTGCAGGTACATGTATTATATTTACACCTTTCTTAATCCTGGAAATAGGCCTGTAGTCTGTATTATGTGGCACCTAGTGTGGTAGTTAAGCTGGTTGAGTGGCATTATGGTCTGAAAAGGTATAATTATATCCGCAAAGCAAGGCTTTAAAGGACAATGCTGTGTCATTAGTTATAAATACAAATACAATCTTTTCACAAATCCATGTCGAGGTATACATCTTAACACAATATCGGAAATTCTTTAAAACTCCTTCAGGCAGTAAACAAGATAATCACTGCGAGGACGTGTGGTCATTATCTTAATTTGTTGTGAGCGTGACCAAAGTGAGGTCAAGACCATGTCCAGAAGATATTGATCGCTATGGATGGATGGGAGCTTCAAGTGACATTGCATTTGATTATAATTGCAGTTTGAAGTGACACAGCTCTCCTGATGTCAGACACGGACTGTCTGTCATCATCTTGACCTTAGGCCTTCTATCCCCATACCAGTTCGTCAATGAGTCCTATAGTCCAGCAACGCGTTGTTTTGAAAAGCCACGTGTGTTTACAATCGCATTCCAATGCTTAGTTAATATCATACCAAGCATGCCAAGGATAGTCCTGAATCGCAACAGTTTGATGGTTGGGTTCGAGTTGTGAGTTTAAGTTGACAATAATGATTTCAGCCGAGGTTACACGACATTGCGTGAGCGTCAATGCCTTTATTACTGAGATATTTAGCCTACATTTAATGCAATCAAATAGGCCTATTATGAGGTTATTTTATTTATATATTACTTTAGAAGAAAAATACAATTGTGATATATGCTCCCTATAAAGCCTATCATTTCAGTTTATGTCAAACATATTCTATTCGTGTTTTCCGGCAGCTAGTGTGCTAAAGAGGGGTTATTGAGGGAAACTAGGGGCAATGTGTTTTTACTTTAAGGGTATTGCAAAACTTTATATCTTTTTACTTCCTTAAACATTGGTAAGATCGTGAAATTAATGCTTGTTCATTCGATAAATGTGGAATTCAAGATTACGATAATATTTTTCAAATGATTTATGCCACAGTGTTCTTAGAATAACCGTATTTTCCTCATCCTGAAATGTAGGCCTATGTTATCCCCAAACAGAATTTACACGAATAGAATCATCTAGCCGTTTATTAGGCACATGTGAATCGATGCATGCAGATCGAAATAACAACAGGCAGATCTGTGGGTAGATGTTTTTGTATTTCCCTAATACTTGCCTCTTTGTGGGTAACAGCCTAGCCTACATATGGACTGTTGTCATTGTCAATAATTGTTGATAATGATAAGCAGGCCTAATATTAGTTGCAACAATAACAATAATAACCATAATGATTATAACAATGACCTATCATTGATTGATCAACAAACACTAGGCCTTAAATTAACTAACGTTATTTCTAACAATTATGTTTAGCCTTTTTCTCACATTTGCCGCACTCCTTGAATAGGAAAACATAGAGTCTGTGTTTTGAATGAAGACGCGGTTGCTTGTGATTTTTGTGATTTATTTAGCAATGAATGATCTGAATAAGTTCAACAAAGCAATTAAAATGTCCCTCCAACCTCTACGTCTGTATGTTAAGCGCTGCTATTTTACACCTAGGCTTTATGCTTTAGTCTAAATACAATAGTTAATCAGGCTACTTCCTCAATTCCAGTGGAGTGGTTGGTTCATTGGGAAAACGATGGTGGCTCCCGAGTCGACGGGTCAAACGGGAGAAGATAAAATGGCCAATGGACCATGTTGCCTTGAAGATTACACACATAGGCTGCAGTGGAAGTGGTTTATTCAAATTGTCTACGTTCTCATGATTTATTCAAACTAAAAGTGATAATAATTTTGGTAGATAAGAGATTTTGATTTGATCACTGCCCGATCGGCCCTAGCAGGGTTGCAGACAAAAAAAATCATCTTGAGAAAATCCAATCTGAGGCTTGTTATTTCTAATTAGACCAAACAACTGCAATAAAACAACTAAACACATTTCATTAACAACAACAAAACATGGCTATCTGATGTGACAGTGAAGGCTTAGCTTTGCAAGGGACTAATGAGACTCGGGACAATAATAATCTACTCATATTTAATAACTATGTGATAGGGAGCAATAATAACATTGACCACATTACCAAAAGCGAAAGGAGCTAAATTGTCATTTTTTATTGAGCTTTGCAAGACGCACAGTGAAGTGTAGCTCTCTGGCCCAGACTCATTCACTCGAATCGCTCTAATCAGCCTCATAAAAGTCATTAGATCCTTTCCCAAGTTATAAACAAACGTCGTGTTAGTCCCAAGATTGATGGCGCCCTCACAGAACGGGCCAGGTCAGGAAGGAATAAAATTCAATCAGAGCGCCGGAATCATTTTTCATGAGACGGAAAAGCCAGAGAGGGAGACGGGGGTCAATGAGGAGGATGTCGGCCGCGGGAGCACCATCAACAATAGGGCCTACTACAGCAACAAAGGCGCATAGTATGTACGCAGAAACCCAAAACACTAACCGATAATTTCCAACAAGACACGAGCGAGCTGTTGAAGTATAAGTTGGATCTTTAGGCTACTAACACGCTTCAAGGATATAATCGTACAATTACACCGTCACGGCGTCCCATTCTATTTCAGTCTAGAATGTATATTTACGTTTTTGTTGTTGTTAACTCTATCACTTTATAAAATAGGTTGTAGGCAGTGGGCTCATGCGCATATACTTTCTGATTCGCTTCGACATTTTCCCCTTTTCCTGAAACGTTCCGCTACATTCCTTTAAATGCTCTGCCTCGCATGCGCGTCAGCACGCATCCGTCCTCTCTCACACTCTCTCGCTGACTGCTTTGGGTCAAATACCAAAGACAAAAGCGACTGTGTTCTACATTCCTTTGATATGTAGCGCGTCAAAACAACATGATTTCAATATCAGTTTCTAGTAGTTGTATAAACAATTTTTACGCATATTCATAAATGGGTTCTCTCTGGAAACCTTTGAGAAAATAATTATTGAGCGTAAGTAGGCCTTCTATTGATACATTATTTTTGAATATGCTTTGACGATAAGACTTGGTAGTAGTAGACATAATCATTGACTTGATCAAGCACACCACAAGGATTAATCCTGTGTGTTTTTGCCATGTGTTTTTGCATATCGTGCGTAGCCTAATGGGTACAGGAAAAGGCCATTGAAGATTTTAGATTAGGCTATAGGAATATAGGATATATGGGCCTAAATATATAGGGCGCCTTGAAAGAAGGTATATATCATGGATAGGATCTTTCAAACGTGACGTTTTCAGAACATCACACTTTTTTATTGATAGTGAAGTTATCATATTGTCAGTTGATGGACAAATCATTGGGCTATCGCAGTCATTCGATTAGACAATACATTAAAGCATATAGTTATGCAGTTCATTAGGCCTTTATTATTTGTTCATGTCATCTTTTATTTACATGAAGTCAAGCATACTCATGCATGCAGTCTACAGAATGATTTGATAGCCTAAGTCTTCTCATTGAGGTGTTGGTGCGACATTCTGACAATTAAGCACTTCAAGCAGCAAGTTATTAGGTAGGCCAATACGTTTTTGGATTTTACATTTTCCCGCCCACCACACATACACGCACATCATTCTTTATACTGAAAGCCTGATTTACCACATTGCTGTGAAGTAATTGGACGCACAGATAGGGTCAGAGAAAACCTGCATATATAATTATTAGCAACCATGAAGGATTAGCCTGTCATGACATACGAGTTTGGATATTGAAAAAGGTCTTAAATTGTCATTGATTAAATGTCAATTTCCCCTGAATTTTGATGTATTTAGCTCGATACGTTTTCAGGGAACACGATTTTAAATATCGAAATTAAATGACATCATACGCTACTAAAAACACTGCTGAATTCCACTACTGAACAGACGATTTTAACCTAAAAGTAAATGTCATACATTTTAATTGTTGTTATTTTATTTTAAAATAATTATGTCAATGTTATAGGCAATTTTTTTAATTTATTTTTTATTTGTACTTTTATCAGAACAGCATTAAATGATTTATCCATCCCGAAATGAACATGCTTAGTCCTATGTAAAACGTTGTATCAATCCCATCCACGGTCTGTGGGCACTTTTCTAAACAAATCCTACACGTTTCCATCTGAGTAAGAGTCGGGGGCGGATGGCCGGTGAGGAGACACACTGCTGCGGCTCACTGCAGCCCTGGAGACCGTGCACCTGTATGGCGGGGTGACCAGCACAGCTCAATGGAAAACTGCTGTGTTTCAGCTCACAGTTGGTTACAAGGCCCGACCTCAAAGCACCATCTGTTTCCAATTAAGTTCATATACTCGAGCTCTGTCTGACAGTCAAACGGCTCAAGATCCAACACTTGTCTTTCAGAAGAAGGGAAAAAGAACACTCTGCAGCCTTTTTTACGTATAGGCCTATGTGTAATGTCAAAATGACATGTCTGGTATTCCTTCTTTAAATATGGCTGCTCAGGTAAACGTCACCAACAATACGGAGCACCATTGTTTTTAATGGATTTTTTATGTTGTAGCTTATCTAGGCTGAACAGATTGATTGTCTTCGTTTAAATAGCTACGAGGTATCCAAAAACGTGCACATACTCAACGACACCATTAACAGTAGGCTATATAATATAGCCTACATAAATGCACAGCTTTAAAATTTTGTGGATGTATTACTATAAAATAATTACTGATATGTTCTCATATCAAACACATAAGTGCACTCTAGCCGTTTTGGAACGCGGTCCAGTGAACGAATAATGGAGTAGTGTGATTTCAGACCGGGGGGAAACTGCCGTGCCCGACGACCTACGGATAACCCGAGAGGCCTGGCACGAAACGTCGAAACCAAGACTGACTCTCCTTGAAGCCGTACAAAACCCACCTCATTGCACTGCCTGCCCGTGGGTGTACAGGCTAATTATAGCTGCTTTTACGCACCGTGGACCCTGAATGTCTCCATTCTGCAAGTGTGACATACAGGATTTTATTGTCTCCAGTTTAAGTTTATGATGATATTTTGAATTTCTCATACCAGACGTATTGAATAAGTGCATATCCTACTCAACTTGTTGGAATGACACGATTGTGAGTTGCAGCTGTAAGTGATAAAACAATATCGCGCACGTTTTTATTTATTTCCATAGGGTCTTTTCAAGTATTGTCCTCCAAATGAATACGTAGACCTGCCATACTGAACGGTTTTTGTAGGCTACTACCCATACTAGGCCCTAAACTGAGGTCATGGTGTTAGATTTAATCAAGATAAACAAATAATATATCGAGATTAACAACAAAAAACTTAAATGCAATAAAGTGTAGACTATACACATAAAGCGTTTGGTGGAATCCAAACTGCTGAAAATGTATAGAAAAAGCATATATAAAGACACAAAATGAAGATTCTTCCGTACAATATTTATTTACAATAACGATTTTCACCCACTGACCTATAGCCTATCAAAACACAAGACCCTCATTCAAAACACAATTTAATAATGAAAAGTTGGCCTAGGCTACTATAATCATTACGAATGCAAACTATTAGGCCAGCCTATCTATTAGTCTGCATGTATTATAATTATTTACCCTCTCCCATTGCAAAATTCTCAATATTTTTCTAAATGTCTATTTTTCACATTTTAAATAAAGGACACTATTTGGGGACAAATACACTTAATAACTAATTCCACTTGATATTGTGTCGACTACACCGTCAAAGAGTATGCATCTCTAGACGGCAGCAACCCTTTCCTTTGAGAAAATATAGGCTTTTATTATCATACAAAAAGCATATAAATTCGACTATCACTGAACCAACTCTGTGTCCGTGAAGCACATACTACAACTTCTGTGGGATATGAGGCGCAAACTGAACGAACTTGACCCCCCGAACATAAGACAGGGCAGGGTAGCCTACTTCAAAGCCAACGATCCCTGCTATTTGAGCCACAGTAGCAGTTGTCAGCGTCTTTCGTGGTCTCATCTCATTTTATGGTCTTAGGCAGTCAATATGTCAACATCAATAGTAGACTACATTGAGATTGAACGGTTGATGATTTTTGTGATTACCTTCAATTCCAGACTTTGTCAATAATAATAAAAATGCCATAAAAGTATTACAGGGTGGAAAAGAGACCCGATCACAATGTTGTATTAAACCCCAAATGATGCTAGTCTAAAGGTTGTCTTTTCAAATTTCGTTTTGCCCCAGTACTTTTTTTAAACATTTACATATCTGTTCTTAAAAATCTTTGAGAAAACCAGATTTCTTTCCACTTCCATTATGCACACACACACGCACACACACACACACACACACACACACACACACACACACACACACACACACACACACACACACACACACACACACACACACCACACACACACACACAAACTTGACTTTCTGGCTATCACACTCTCTTTGTCTCACACTCACACACCTTTATCTCCATTCACCACTGCCCCTCAACTGCAGACAGAGAGATAGAGAGGGAGAGAGAGAGGGAGAGAGAGAGGGAGAGAGAGAGAGAGAGAAGAAGAAAAAGAGAGAGAGAGAAAGAGAGAGCTGCAAAGGGAGACATTGGCGGGAACGAGGCGGCAGAAGTTGTGTTGCTTTGTCATCACTTATCACTGAAAACCTTCTAGGATGGTGTCTCTGTGTAGCTGTGTGTGTTGTTTGTGTTTTTTTGTGTGTGTGTGTGTGGTGTTTTCCACGGGTAGCCATCAATGGAAGTCCCATTGTTCATCACTCCCAGGGAGCCATGTCACTCGTGGACCTCCCGGTCAGCCAGTGGAAGAGAAGGGGGAGGTGGGACTGGGTACGTTACGTTCCTGTTGGGATTCTGGCTGTTCAGGGAGATCCACCAAGACTCTGTACAGGACCACCAGAATTGCAGTCTCCTGCAGGAGTCTCTCTCTCTCTCTCTCTCTCTCTCTCTCTCTCTCTCTCTCTCTCTCTCTCTCTCTCTCTCTCTCTCTCTCTTCCTGATCCGCTCTGTTTCTCTCTCCATAGCTGTAAACGGTGCAGCTTACCGATGTAACTTTCTTGTGTCATTCAGATTTACGGCAGTCAGCGCAGGTAGTTCAGATGATGGCAATGAAAATAGTTTCTAAATTAGGCAGCACTGTAACTTGCTGTTTAGTTGCTCCATGATCATATCGAGGCATCCTGGTAAAGTGATTTACAGTAATGCCAATTGATTCAATGGCAATTCAACCAGCGCACATTAACGTGAATGGTGGTGTATTTCTTGTGGCTCATAAAAAGAGTGATACTGTTTATTTAAGATATGACGATGCCAAAGGAAAGTGTGATATGACTGTATAGGCCCTGATGGAAGTGACACAGGGAAACCACTGCGGTAAACAGGATAGTGAATCTATTCCAGATGATGTCACTGAATAAATACCCTCCGCACCGTGGACAGACGCCAGAGCTGCCCCTCTCTCCAAGTCATCCCCCACAGCCACCACCCAGTGTGGTACTGTGTAAGAATATGAAGAATGTACGTGTGTGTGTGTGTGTGTGAAGGAGAGACATAGAGAGAAAGCAAGAGATGTATTTGAGAGAGACAGAACATGCATGTGTGTGTGTGTGTGTCAGGGAGAGAAAGCTTGGTCCAAGTGACAGCCATGGGCTGAATTATGCTCTGTGTTTCCACTTAGATTATGATCAGTCTCTGCACCCAGAATAGCAGGAAGTAGGGATTTACCTCCCAAAGCCGGGCGCTGTAAACACACACACACACACAGACGCGCGCACAGACGCACACACACACGCAAGCACGCACCCACACCCACACATAGCACACAAACACACTGCATATTGTCATGGAGGATTACCATTCTATAGGGTAAGAGGTGAAAAACAGTCATAGACAACTAAACCCAAATAAAAGAATAACATTCAAACGACCCGCGACTATTTGGAAATTCCTCTCAATAAGAACACAACGGCTGAGGAGAGACATATATGAAATAATTCACTGGAATCACAACCAGATGAGGGTCAGCACATAATCATCATATGGATTCTATTGAGTCTACGCCTGTAACCTCAGCTCGCCACATAACCTGTTTTATCAAAGTAATCTGCTTATATGAGTCTGTAAAGTAATCACATGCCAATGAAAGAAAGAGTGTGTGAGAGAGAGCGAGAGAGCGAGAGAGCGAGAGAGCGAGAGAGAGCAAAGGGTAGACAAATATGCAAATATGTTTCAGCAGGAACATTTGGCTGCTCTTTCCCACACGCTCCTATTTCGAGACTTGAGGAACACCGACCCACAACAAGACCCAGAAGAAACAGCCAAGACTGACGAGGGGAACAGTTGGACGGGTTTCTTCTTGCAGATGGGGCGGACATGAGGCTGGTGTCACCCGACGACCTGACCTTTGACCCGGAGGTTCAGTGGATAGCGGAGCTCTTCCTCCTGAAGGGTGGTGTCAACACCTCTTGTTTACCCTCCAGTCAGTTCATTCATTTGCTCCAAGTCTGCCTTTCTTCCCCCCACACTGCTTGATTGCAGGCTTTCAGATATCTGACAGAGAGGAAAGGAGGGGAAGGGTGGCGGAGAGAAGAACCCCTGACAGGAGCAAACGAAGGAGGGTGAGCGAGCGACGGTGGTTGAAAAAAGAGGGATCGCTTAAGAGAGTGTGTTTGAGTATGATTGTTGACAGAGAGAGAGAGAGAGAGAGAGAGAAAGAGAGAGTGAGTTTGGACTGAGGAGGAGGCTGAACTGATAACTCACACACTCCTCGCTATTTGTTTTAAACCTTCGGTTGTTAAGATTAGGAGGTAATCTCCTTCAGCCCTCTTGTGGGCAGGCCTCAACAGGGTGTGTGTGTGTCTGTAGGGGGGGGGGGGTGCAACGGCGTAACACTTATAAATTAGCTGCTAGTGTTCCAGGGATGACAGGTCCGAGCGCACCTACATGACGACCATACATCACAGCCCACCTCCAGATAGCAAAGAGTCCACGGTCTCTGTTCCTCACAATCCTGGCAACCTCAGCAAGTAGATCTAAACAGCTCCTGTGTCAGCAAGATGAATGGGTCTTCCAGTGGATTTTCTTTTTGAAAACGGGCCAAAAGCATCGGGGGGGGGGGGGGGGGGGAGTACTCTGACACTGTCAGAAAGGTACAGTGTGTGTTCAGTTTTGGGCAGACTGCCCACCTGACAACGGCCTCCAAGTACCTCCATCACAAATGCTCATTTGTGCAAGGTCACCGGACTCAGCCAGCTGAGGTCCTACAAATATAACATCTCCTATTATAATAGTGGAAAACAGCCTTTTTTCACGTTTCAAAGTCAGAAAAAAAGCACGACACGCTGTTCTGTATTTGACCGATCCAGACAAATCACACATTCATTCTAGTTGCGTGAGACTGGAACAGGAGTATGACTGACTGACTGACTGACTGACTGACTGAGTTCTGATCAAAGTCCGTGAGCGTGTGCAGGTGCGAGGTCAGAGCCACAGATGGTGTTTGTGTGTGATGGCGAGCGGCGTTGGTCACTCGCTGGCTCGGCCTCAGAACGCCGGGTGTATCTGGGTTCCATCTCCAGGCTCGGGGCTCATGTAAACAACTCCCTTGTGATGTTTTCCCCATTGTGTTTACAGTGACAAGTCAGACAAAATACGTGAACTTGTGGACACAGAGGGAAGGAGCACTCACAAAGCACTCGTGTACGGGTCGGAGTTTTCCGACAAAGGACAAGACTGTATTCCATGAATCACAGAGCAAAGTTCACATGTAGAATGTCACTTACTAACAGAATACTAGTAAAGCTATGCCAGCCAGTGCAATCATAGTGCAGTAGACTAAACTTTAGAGTTGAGGAACAGAGACAGGCGTTGGAGGAGTGTGAAAAAGCATCAATCCCAGTTCCTGCAGCTTGTCTAATCTCACGATGAAGCCATTCTGGTTTGCTCCCCCTACAGGTCTCCCAGCGTCTCAGACACCCCCTCACCCCTTTAGTCCTCACTCGGCAGGAAACAGATTCAATTACACTGATTCAGCATTTACACGCGAGGAACCAGAAGTCACGTTTTAACACCCATGGTGGTGGTGTGTGTGGGGGGTGGGGGTGGGTGCAGGGGTAGTGAGGGGGCCAAAGCAATGTTGACTAAATGACCCTGTTTTCTCTCTCTCTCCCTCTCTCTCTCCCTCTCTCTCTCCAATTCTTTCTTCCTCTATTTCCAACAGAACTCTCATAATCCCACAAACACACACTGACAGACACACACACAAACACATACTGTATGCTTATACACACACAAGCAAACATGCATACACATCGTTTCATCTCACTGGTTTAGAGCCAGTAAACAGTGAAGCAAATGAGATGTAGCATTCAGTTCTGTAAATTGAGCTCAGTCTCCACATTGAACCAAAAAACATTTCATAATACACATATTCAATCAAATCAAGTCTCCATGAAAAGTAATGACTGCAAGATCAAAGCACACCCAGAAATTCTTTCCCCCGTTTCCACGTCTGTTTTCTAGCTTCTGAGTGGGGAAAAGTCCCCTGGACATCAAAGGAGAGACAGAGAAAGTCATTTTCCCTTATCTTAATTGACCTGTAATTTCAATAATGATCTTACACATTGGGACCGGGGGGAGAGACGAGAAGGTGCTGGAGGAGCAGGGGGGGCAGAGAGCGAGGGGGCAGGGAGAAGGGTCTGACCCACCATGCTCTCCACCCCCCACCCCTACCCCTCCACCCCTGCGCCCCCACCCCTGCTCTCTAATCTCTGCCAGCCCCCAGCCCCCCCTTTAACCCCCACTTGACATGTCATTGGCCAGTGATTAATGATGACCTAATGTTTTGTTTACTTCATGCTCATAATGGGGGTGGGTTGCATGGAGCGTGCTGTATGGGGAAACATGAAAGCGTCGGCTGCTGTTAGCGGGGCTGTGGCCCCCGTCGGACCGCCATGCAGATGTAAACAGTCCTGCGCTGGAGACACCTGGCACAGAACCCATGGCAGGCTGGGGCCAGAATCCACGGCAGACTGGGGGCCAGGGGCCACGGCAGGCTGGGGGCCAGGGACCCACGGCTGACTGGGGGCCAGGGGCCACGGCAGGCTGGGGGCCGGGGGCCACGGCAGGCTGGGGGCCGGGGGCCCACGGCAGGCTGGGGGCCAGGGACCCACGGCAGACTGGGGGCCAGGGGCCACGGCAGGCTGGGGGCCAGGGGCCACAGCAGGCTGGGGGCCGGGGGCCATGATAGGCTGGGGGCCGGGGCCCACGGCAGGCTGGCTGGTTAGCTTGACATGCTTGATTGAACATACATAAGATAATTTGCTCAAAATATTAAGGTCATGGTTAAGCTGTCACGTGGGGAAAGTGACAGTAAGTGCCCCATTATTTAGTCAGTGAAACATCAGGCTGCCCTCTTTGTTCATACGTTTGTTTCGTAATTTTCGGAGGGGAAACAAAAAGAAGGGTAAAGGTCAAACAGAAACTGAGAGAGAGGCGACACGAGTGAGGTCAGAGGTCAGGCATCAGTCCACTCGTGATATGGCTCTTTGTTGTTTTGCTTTGACTTTGATAGGGACTCAAGCACTCCTGAAATGCAAACACTGCTAATAAAATAAACACAACTGTAACTGTGGAGGATTGTGAGCGTGAGAGTCTATGCTAGTCAGACAGTGAACATGTGTGTGTGTGTCTTTGTGTTGCGTGTCAATTTCCTTTTATGGGAGAGGGAATGTGTGTTTGGTAAACTTCATCTGGCTAGAGACTCCATCTCTACATCACACATGGTGTGGACCCCCTCATCTTCTTGCTGCATTTTTGCAATGCCTTCCCAGAGTACAAAAGTCACAATCAAGAATCTTTCCTTTTTTTCCATTTTAGAAGACAAGTAGTTTGGCAGGGTTGTGGAACTGGAGGGATTGAAGGATAGAGGGGCAGGGGGTGGGGGTGGGGTGGTGGGGGGGTAGGAGAGCCCTCCTCTCTGCCAGCTGTGTGAACAGACTCGACCCAGGATGCACTTCTCCCTCGGAGTTACGATGCAGGAGATGCAACGTCTCCTCCTTGCTCCTCCTCCTCTCCTCGCCCCCGGACACGCGTGTCGGTCTGCAAGGACGTCTGACGTGACCGAATGACTTGAGCACATGCAGTACAGGCAAGACCCAGCTCCGGTGGAGCTGCGGGTTCACTTGTGGTCGACTACTGGGTGAAGGAGCGTACGAGGGGTGGGTGCACATGTGTGAGACTTCTCCAAGGCTCTTGCCTTTCATCAGTAGATCCTGTTCTTCTGTTTCCACCCTGGCTCAGCCCCTCCCCGGTAATGGCTGATACCACGGCCTCCGAGGGACTTGGCCTCATCTGACTGGAGGTACGTATTTTGACGTGATGTTGGAACACACACACACACACACGCACTCATTGGTGCAAACAGACGCAGAAGCAAACACACAGTCTAACAACACACCCCACAAAAAACAAACAAACACACACAGAAAGACAAACACATATGTGCCAGCCTTCGAACGTCTGAAAGAATTCCCTGACACTGAAAGGAGAAGCCGTTCCAAACATAGACATAGTCTACTCCGTCGCAACCCCCAATAATGGCTAACTTTCTTTGCGATCTCTGTTGTTTACGTCTGTCCGGGACCCAGCTGTGAAGCTCCTCCCACAACATGACAGACATGTAAATTCCCCCCCCCCCTCTCCCTCTATTCAAAACCTGAAGTGAAAATAGCATCAGATTGGCATTTCCTCCCTACACACAAGCCATCTGAGTAAATGACTGCTACATTCTTATCTTATCACGCACTACAATCTCGGGTCCCATCGTGCCCAAACAGGGAAAGACAGACTTGTAGTGAAAATGCCATTTGAGCCTCCATTTTTTCATTGTTTCTCGCGTACGCATGCTGCAAACATGTTGGACCACGTATGTACAAACAAAACCCACCCGTTAGCCTCCTGCCGCGAGGCCAAACAGTCGAGAGGAGTTGCCCTACTTTTCTTAACACTCTGCCCATGTCTCTCTCTCTCTCCATCCCCCTCCCACTCTCTCTCTCTATCTCTCTCTCTCTCTCTCTCCCTCCTTCACTTACCCCCTCTCTCCTGCTGGCTCGCTCGGTGACAGCCGCGATAAGAGCGGAGAGACAAACAGAGCGCAGAGCTCTGTCTGGGTCTGCACAGGAAGCGCAGGCGAATCAGTGGTGTTGTCCATCAGCGAGGGGGCCTGCCGAATGCCGTCAGCCCCCCAGAACAATAGCCGCAGGCCCCTCAGCACCGGCCACTGGGGGAAACGTAGTCAGCCCACAATCTCAGTGGCACTGACACAGGAGATGAAGCACAGAGGAACATTAAAAAAAGGATCAACTCACATCTGTGTGCACACACATCGTCGCACAGACGTGCGGGAACACTCGTTCGAGCCCAGTCCAGAATGGATCGAACGTACTCACGCACCCTCTCTTTGAAGCACATTTGATCACGCACACACACACACTGCAACGGTTCCAAATAATGGATTGCTCAATCAAGATTACAAGAGCACTAGAAAAGGGAAGGGAGATGAGAGGGAAGGAAAATCCAGTCATTGGGTCAGCCTGTAATTAACCCCTTAACACCCTCCTGTAAGAACTAAGTTCTCCACCCCAGCCATATTCCAGGTTAAGAACACAATCACACATAGACATCTATGATGGGACCAGCTTGGTTTTGCATCCAAAATATGAAAGACACTGTGTTAATGAATTGTTCTTCTTACGGTGGTAACCTTTTAACATGTGTACACAACAATGTTTTTTACAGTAATACATGGGTAATCTTAGTAGGTTCAAAGGCTGGAGTGCTGGTGACGAACTTTTGATTGTTTCTTATGCTTCTCAGTAACAGAGATGCACCACAGTAACCAGTAACCCGAGAGGCGTGCTGGTGTTGCTGTAACCGTGTGACTTGCGCCCCATACATCAGATTTACTCTGCACATTCCTGTCATGGCTTCTCTTACACTGCAGGAAATTGAACCCCAATCAACCAATAGAGGCAGAGTGAGAGCTAGATACACTGTGAAAACAAACAAAGAATCCTAGCTTGTTGATTTAATGGCCGTTGAATACATTATTGCAAGGGAAACATTTTGGCCTGCCAACAAAAATACATTCCACCCTCACGTTACGTGGGGACAGTGGTGTCTAAATACTACAGCAACACAATTTATGGTTAAGGCATACAAGCTCAAAGCTCCCTTGCCTGTTGAATTATAGCGCAAAAGGACCCTCAAACACTAACTTCAAAGTGCTGCTTCTGAAAAATGTGGCACACACACGTAGATACACACGTAGAAACACATACCCGGCACACGCTTACCTTAGAAGACAGAGCTGGTGCATTCTCTAGCTCGTACTTACCACAGGGGAAGTCAGGCCCTCAGGTCTGGTGTATGACATCACACACACGCACACGCACACGCACACGCATACACACACCCACACACACTCATGCACACACACACACGCATACACACACCCACACGCACACACACACACACTCATGCACACAAACACGGACACACCCACGTGCACACACGCACACACACACACACACACACACGCATGCACACACATGCACACAAAAAGAGCCCATTTATCAGCAGCCACCAAACACAGAGACAATCATAACATCCTAACAGGAAAATCTCTTGGAAAATAATCAGATGGGCTTTGATGAGAAACTAGGCTCCCCTATTCCACCCTGTGTTCTCTACTTGACTCTTTGTTCTCATTCACCATGGACGGTACCAGCGCCTTTTTCTGAGGTGTGTTTATCACCATTTGAGGATATGATATGGTCAGTCCAGTATTTAGGAAAAACGATCTAATCTGACTGTCAAACCAAAACCTGTTAAAACTGTACAGTACATTCCGATGTGATTCCTACACGGCAAGACAGTGACAAGTTCATGAGTCTATCATCATCAACAGACAACCAAGGGCCATTATGGATGTGTTATCATCCCTACAGAGGAACGAGGTGACCGAGTCCTTCCAGAACTGGAGCCATATGGGGTCTCACGGGTACTTCCTGTTAGGGCAAGACACGAAGTCCTGGCCAAAAGCTTGGTGTTAAAGAGCCGGTGTCCCTTTTGTGCAGAGGTGAGAGTAGGGCCTTTTGTCTTATCTCAGGAGGGCATGGACCTTAGCCGAGCCTGTCCGAGGGCTTCCTCCGTTCCTACCCCGGAGCACCTGCCCTCGGCGGAGCGTGAAGGGGAATGCCTCACGGAGAACAATGGAGACAGGGCCTCTTTCCAGCACTCCCTGACTGCCAGGGCCGCCTGTCAATCACGCAGAGCTCTGACAGGTCCAGCCGGCTCAGCTTCGCCCCTGCCCCCACAGCTCCCGCCGCACACTCCGAGGACGGTGCCAGCTCTACGCGCACGCAAACACACACGCACATGCACACGCACGCACACGCACAGAGTTTCTCCTCACCATCTCTCCTTTTTTTCCCTTTTGGGATAGAGGAAGAGGAGGAGGAAGAACGGGGAGGAGGGGGAGAGGGAGGGGGGGGGGGGGGGGGGGGGGGGGAGGGGAGGGGGAGGGGGGGGGAGGGGTCTGGAGGGGGTGTCCCTCCAGGAAATGCCTGTGCTCCGAGGGAGGGATGTGTGCTCTGTTTTGACGGCCGTCCAGAGTGTCATCACTGTTACATAACGTGACGCGTCTGCCCTGGTCTTTCAGCCTCGCTGTCCCTCTCTCTGCCTCTCAGCCTCGCTGTCCCTCTTTCTGCCTCTCAGCCTCGCTGTCCCTCTCTCCGCCTCTCAGCCTCGCTGTCCCTCTCTCACTTCCTCATTCACTGTTTACCTTCTTCATCAGATAAATGATACACGTTACCAGGTGGCAGGGGAAAGAGGGTGCTCTTATTTAGAAATTCAGGTCTGGTTCAGTGGTCTGAGATTTCATTAGACATCTTGAACGTGAATGACAATGCATGTCACATCCCAGAAGGTATTTGGCAGCTATTCAAGAATTGAACAGGAGTCGTTACACAGGCTGTTAACAGAACTGCATGATAAAACTACAAATCGTCACAATCCCAAATTGTCAAATGCACATTGTCCCACCATCCCTGTTCACAGAGTTAAAGGAACAACATGATGGCAGGAAAAGAAAAGACCTATACTGACGGAGAAATCCAGCAACAAGTTCTGAAACAAAAACCCACATGCATACCGGGTATAGATATGTAAACACTGCTGAAGGAAAGATATACGTTTTTGACTGATCCCAAGCGGAAAAGGAGTAGGTACTGTATTTACCGTAGTAAATCATTCAATGAAATCTTAACACATTTTCATGTTATATTGATCTTTTTCTACACAATTGGAAGTGCAGTTTAAATGAACTGATTTTGTATAATCACATTCTTATTGGCATCTTTATTATTTGTAGGTAAATTATAGTGTTTGTAAGAACGCTTAAAGTATTATGTTTTTTGGCACCTCTAGCTGATCCCCACAAGCAGTGGGGGAAAGAACGATTGTGGTAAATGACTCCAAACATACCAGGCCCTAACAAGTGTTGCCATGCAATTAGCATGCTCTCAACATCCACTATTATTGGCTACAAAAACATGCATTGAATCTCTCAAGTTTAGTTGAATAGCTCAGTATCACTAAATCAGTAACGTAATTCATTAATTCTCTGTTATACAGGCTCAAATGTCAAACGGCACACAGTGAGGCAAATAAACCAAAGCCTTATGGAAAGTAAATAGTTGACAAGAGAAGGTATTAAAGGTGATGATGGCTTAATACTGGGTGGGAGATTTGAGTGAATGATAGGCCCCAGTCCAGGCAACCCGTAATTTACTACCACCCTGACTGGCTCATCAGTGCTCTGCCTGAGAGATTTACAACACGCTTCAGAGTCAACCATGTCCTAAATCACACAGTCATGTCCGGGCTGAGACAGAGCTGACAAAAATAACCCCAAATACAACCCGAGGCACAGCCAGTAATATCACAAAAAGTCATGTGCACCGAGGCAATGTTGCTGTTTGACATAGATATGCGACCAGCAACACAGACAGTACAGCAACACAGTCAGGTTTCCTTCCATCTCACTTACAGTACAGGACATCCCCAGATAGTTCAGAGTAGGTCAAGTACCTTATTACAGGGCAGCAACAGTAGCATCCGCGAGGTGTTTTGTGGTCGGGGACAGCATGACTGTGGTGGAGCTAACCTCACAACAGAGACAGTGCAGACAGGTAGCAAAGAGATGATATACTGTCGTTGTCCCTTCCCTAAGAGATCTCTAGGAGTGCTGCACTGCGATGAGAGGGCGGAGGGATGGTGAGGGGAGTGAGGGGTTGGAGGGGAGTGAGGGGAGTTAGGGGGCGGAGGGTGGTGAGGGGAGTTAGGGGGCGGAGGGTGGTGAGGGGAGTTAGGGGGTGGAGGGGGGTGAGGGGAGTGAGGGGGCGGAGGGGGGTGAGGGGAGTGAGGGGGTGGAGGGTGGTGAGGGGAGTGAGGGGGTGGAGGGCGGTGAAGGGAGTTAGGGGGTGGAGGGGGGTGAGGGGAGTGAGGGGGCGGAGGGGGGTGAGGGGAGTGAGGGGGCGGAGGGGGGTGAGGGGAGTGAGGGGGTGGAGGAGGGTGAGGGGAGTGAGGGGGTGGAGGAGGGTGAGGGGAGTGAGGGGGTGGAGGAGGGTGAGGGGAGTGAGGGGGTGGAGGGGGGTGAGGGGAGTGAGGGGGCGGAGGGGGGTGAGGGGAGTGAGGGGGTGGAGGGGGGTGAGGGGAGTGAGGGGGTGGAGGAGGGTTGTTTAAAGGGTAGAGGGGGTGGGGGCAAAGCGAAGCTGGCGGGGCGGGTTGGGGTGGTGTAAGACCAAACACCTGAAGTGGTGAAACAGAGGAGACGGGTCGCCACGGCGATACGTCACATTACACACACGTTAGCCCCCCCCCCCCCCCCCCCTCCCCTAGGCAGTCGTGAGGACAGATGAATTGGCGTTCTTCATGGCAGCTCCATCATCAAGCGCAGCAGATAGAGCACTCACAGGCAACGTGATGACTACAGTCCCCTATCACCTCCACACACCGGCCTGAGGTATGGAGGAGTTACTGCTGACTGCTCACCCAATCACATCCATCACAAACAGATATGAGATACACACAGAGAACTCAGACACAACTCCACAGCAACATTTTTGCAAAATCCTACAAATAGCACAATCCAGTGTAGAACTATTTACGTAACATCGTTTCGATATGCAAAGTCTGTCAAACGTTTTGGGCTTTAAAATAGTCCAGACCACACAGTCCACCAGCCAATTCATCTTTCCAAACAGATGTGGAGTCCCACAGTCCAGCAAAACACCGCTGGACCAACTGAAGCCCAGTGCCCACAACCCGCAACAAACCTTTTAGACGAGAACAACTGTGAATAGGGGTGCAGTCACAAGGTCACATTTTTCAACAGTTAAGGCTTGAGTCTGGAAAATTGTTAGCAATCACTTCAGATAACGTTCCTTCAAAGTGTGTGACTACAGAGTGGCCCCTCCTCTACATCCTTCTGGGAACGATAGCTGGGAGTGGGTGGGTAATGCCCAGAATACGCTAACAACCTCCCAGCAGAACTAATACACAGTCAGCATCTGGGTCGCAGGAGCGATGCGGTCTTGAACACCACATTCACCTGGTCTAAGTCCGGATTTTGTTTTTTGTCTTGCGAATCAAAGTCTTGGTCAGGAGCTAGAGTGTTGGTGTAAGTGTTCCAAGTCTGGGTCTGGGTCTGGGTCTGGGTCTGTTCTGGGTCTGGGTCTGGGTCTGGGTCTAGGTCTGGGTCTGGGTCTGGGTCTGGGTCTGGGTCTGGGTCTGGGTCTGGGTCTAGGTCTGGGTCTGGGTCTGGGTCTGGGTCTGGGTCTGGGTCTTGACAGATCCTGTCGTGTACTGTCATCAGAGTATACAGAGAGGCCTATCACCAGTGTGGGTCGGTCAGGTCATTCAGAGATTGACCTCCCACATGTGTCAGAATGGATTAAGAAACGATCTGTGCTGGCAGCAGACACTGGTTACTAGGCCCATAAAACAGGGAGGGGAGTATGCAATCACTCACTCCATAGAGGTGGGGAAGAGCGCTAATGCTAACCTGGAGCGGGCAGACTCCACGGGGCTGATAAGAGTCTAGCCCAGACTTTCTCTCCTGTTTACTGAATTGTTCTGACAGAACTAAAACTCATGTATCTTATTTTGTGTGGAGAGAGGACGGTGGGGTGCGGTGGTGGTGGTGGTGGTGGGGGGGGGGCGTATTTCTCCAATGATCTACCTACAGCCCCAGGGCGGCTCGAACCGCAAGGCTGTCCATCACCTGCCTGCACAGCTACTGCCTCAAGGGAGGTGAACGGAACGCACAGCCACCCAGCCTACAGTAACTACACCATTGACAGATTCACCGCCCCAAACTGCCGCTCGTGTCCCCTCTACATTCCCTGATGGAGACATGATAAGCCTGTCTTGTCGGTGCAGAGTTATCTCTCTCGTTATTCTAAACCTTGCTTCAACACGCGATTTGATGGGCCAACATCTATCGGTCTGAACCGTAAATACGTTGTATCTGCTGCCAGGGTTTCATCACTTGGGAGGTGTCAGGAGAAGCAGAAGCGTCCTGGTTCATGTGAGACATTATCATCTCGGTTCTTTGCACCTTGCCTAGCAAACAGAAATGGAAAATATCGAAATGTGTGTTTTGATTTGAGGAAGAAACGAAATAAGATGGGCGATTGCAGATTTGATGGTGATAATATTGATGTTTGATACCCAGTCAGTCAAACATTGGTCTAAAGAGTATGCCCAGGAAAACAAACTGGATAAAATCCTGTCTCAAACAATTACACCAAATATACTGCAAATACTCTTGACAATGGAGAAAAGATCTTTTCATCCTTATTGGCACCAGGATGTGTTCCAAGCCACACATCCATCAACACACGTTAAAGCAACAACTGTTCTGAAACTACCGAAAACACTTTGGCACAGGGTAATGAAGAAAGAACATTTCATCCCTGGATGTCAGTGATCATTTGATGAATGGATTAGGATGGATATAAGTCGGCACGTTGCTCTCAAAATCATATACACCAATCTGACGCTTATTCCTCAAGAGGAAAAACATCACAGGAAAGTTGCTTGTGTTGACTCTAGTCTGTCACTAACACGGTTCTTTCCCAACGCGGTTCTTTCCCAGTTCCTGATCAACATAAATCGACGCGACCTGAAAACCTGAACACGTTTTCGAATGATGATGAGAACGAACACAACACGCCCCCCCCCCCCCCCCCCCCCCCCCCCTCTTCTAGGAGGTCTCAAACATTTCTTGCAGAGTCATAAACCATGAGAGAGTGGAGGAGGAGATGATACTAACTCGCCGCCTGGTCCGCTGCAGCTGTCAGCCCCGGCTCGTGGTTCCTCCATTTCTCTGGGTCGGGGGTCATCCAGCTGTGACTCCTCCCCCCCCCCCCCCACCCCCCCCCCCGCCCCCCCCCCCTCCGCTGTGGCAGATGTGGATCGGGACCACCGTGGCGAGGGCCGGACCACATCTGTCTCTGATTAAGGCTCAGACAATCCAGCTTTATCAGCTCTCTACCTTCATCCACCTCCACTGGGATTGGTCCACTTGCTTACCCCCCCCCCCCGCTCCCGGCCCCCGCCCCACCCCACCCACCGCTTTCCCAATGTGTTCTCGGGGTGACACATTCTCGGCTCCGACATTACAAGGTTTACTACTGGGGTCTAGTTTTTCAGTGGGGGTCAATAGAGGTCGTGATGAAGCACTGGGGTAGGTTGTATACGACATACATTGGCCAGAATCCATATGACTTCACGGGTCGGGTTTGCTGTCAACAAGGGCCCAGGATGCAGTGCACTGCAACAGTGCTTCCTCTAATATCCATCTCCCATAAATAGGTCTATAACTGTATGCCATCAACAACACTCCATGCTAGCCCTGGCACCTCTCCCATTACCCAGTCCCAGATCGCTGTCTTCTCCTCTCCTGTATTGTGACGGATTCTCTCCTTCAGGGAGAGAGATAAATCCTTACGTGTCCAACACACACAGTCACAGGTTTAATGAAATACTGCAGCAGTTTTAGGACTGGCACGGCTCCCTCAGGTGTGTGTATGTGTGTGTGTATGCATCCCTGAGATGTTGAACTACTCCTGATTCTGTACACCCTCCTGACATTCTGTCTACCAGACATCCTTGTGGTGGGCGATAGAAATATGTCGCACTTGCAAGATGAAAATCCCAATGTCTATAAACAGAGTTTGAGGAAGGATTATCCCGCACACAAAAATCATTCACCGTCGTTTGTTTTTTCCCAGCGGTTTTTCCTTATCCCTAGCCAACAGATTTCCCAGAACTGTGCAGTTCTAGACTCCTGCTTACACTGGGATCTCTCAAATCACTTCAAACAAACACTTGATGGCTGAGATAAGATTTCCGCAAATCAGTCGATATTAGCCTGAAATGAACAGAGAACAGTAACAGTAGCTACAGAGTGCTCGCTAGTGTACTGTGGAACTATGGCTACTTCATCGCACTACAGATGGAGTTTCATCCGTGCAGAATTCGTAGTCAACTCCCTGTTGACTCGTGTTTTGCAGTGTCTCCTCCACAGGACAGATCAGGAAGTTTCCTTGATCGACTGGTGTATCTCCACTCCAATCGGGGCCCTAACCCAAACCGTCGTCGCGTACGGCAGCTTGCTCTCCTCATCGCAGACTCTCTCCGGGGGTAAGCTGTCACTGTTCACTTAAGCCCCCTACACCACCCCTCCATCCCTCCAGTCATCACCCACTCAGCCCCCACTAAGCCGTCAGTGGCAGGCCAGTCTCGCTGGGCCTCAGCGTGCGTGTCAAAGGCTCCCCCCGAAGCCTCTCTCAGTGACACAGGCCTGGGCACTAAAGCTGTCACCGCCTCAGGCTGCCTCCACGAACCCTGGGGGTCGTCTCTGTGGTTCAGAACACAGAACAGGCCAGAGGACAGAGTGGAGGCAGATCAGAGGCAGCACGCCAGAGGACAGAGTGGAGGCAGATCAGAGGCAGCAGGCCAGAGTGGAGGCAGATCAGAGGCAGCAGGCCAGAGGACAGAGTGGAGGCAGATCAGAGGCAGCAGGCCAGAGGACAGAGTGGAGGCAGATCAGAGGCAGCAGGCCAAAGGACAGAGTGGAGACAGATCAGAGGCAGCAGGCCAGAGGACAGAGTGGAGGCAGATCAGAGGCAGCAGGCCAGAGTGGAGGCAGATCAGAGGCAGCAGGAGGAGGGCCAACAGGACCAAAGCGGCTCCCCCCTGGTGGCTGTCTGACCGGCCTCCACTCACAGTCTCCTGGATTGTTCCTTTCTCTAAACTCATGACACAAAGGATCTTATTCAAGTTTTTTGATCGAAAACAAAAAGGCCCACCTGTATGTCCTTTACTATGGGTAAATGGGTAGACAAAAGAGAGTAGACTATGGTTACAACTGCAATGCTCCCTCACGCATGGATGCCAGATCAAAACCAACAAATGCCACGATTGAGAAACAACGCCATTTGTGGTTCTCTGTATCAGAGAGACTAGCTGATCTGGGTTAGGGTCTCTATCTGCCTCGGGAGGAAGTGGGCGGGGCTGCAGCCGTGAGGGTAAATAAACAGATGCTAATGGCAGCAGATGAGCTCCAAATGAGCTCCCCCTGCACCGCTGGGTGCCAGTCAGGGGGTGAGGACGGGAGGGGGTTGGGGGTGGAGAGAGGTTTTCAGCTTACCCAACACCTCTGCCCGATGCCAATCAAAGATCTGAGGAATGGGTTTATTATGAGAACAGTTGGGCATTGGCCGTGTCATTAAGGCTATGCTAATTGACTTAGAGACCCCATGTCGGGGCCGCTGTTTGTTCTGTTCTCGTGGATTAGATAAGCTAAGAGCCTTTTTCTTCCAACTCTCAGGAACGTCATCAGGGCCTGCCCCTCACCAGAGCCCACAGTATTTCCCTCTTTCTCACCTTTCAGACACGGCGCTTCGGTTGTTCATTGGCCAGGCCGTGATGTATTAACCTATCCCTGCTCCTCATTTGCATGCGAGTCAACTGGGGTAAACAGTGAGGAGGAGAGTGTGGTTCTGGCCCTGCAGATCATTCTCTGCACCCCGGCGCTCTTCTCGCCCAACCAAAACGACCCAACCACGGAGCCAGTGACACCATGGAGCCTATGACACCATGGGAATATTCTCTCTGTTTCTCCCTCCCTCAGGGCCGGAGGTAGATGACCAAACTGACACGCTGCCTATTGGCCCCCCTCAATTTCAAGACAACCCAGCTGGTCTTCCCAGTTGGCCGAGGCTTGTGTGAGAGTGTTTTCCTGCGAGGGCGGAGCGAGAGGTTGAGAAGGCAGGGGCTGAAGGCAGGGGTCTAATTAGTACCCATTCTTCAACTCAGGGCCAAATGGAGCAATTATGTGGCCGGGTGGGTAGATAATTCCCTTCCCATTCATCTACCTCTGTCAGGGGGTCTCCACCCCCACCTCTGTGGGCTGAGCTGGGAGGAGGATGGGGGAAGCGTGATTAGGGAATGGCAGGAGGGGGGGGGGGGGGAGGTGGGGGAGTCGCTGTTCACATCACACCCTCCCTCCCTTCCTCCATCCGACCACCCTTCGTTCCCATGGTGGCAACTCCCGAAGGTCGCCTAGCAACGACCGACGTGTTGGATCACCCGGCAAGTTGTGGCGTGGCCCAAGCACATACCAATACTCACCGCTGCAGGATTTATGAGCATGAGATCCTAGATTCGGCTAACGAGCTGGTCTGATGCTTTTGGGAGCCCTGTCGTGCACTATGATTAATGCGGAGGGTAGATAACTTTGTGAAATGGGACCTATATCTAAGTCTGGAAGAATGTGCTGAAGCACATAAACTGTCTGGCTGAAAGAGACTCCGAACATATAGAAAGTACTGGAACAAAACAGCTTTCACACATCAGTTCACATTTTATCTGCTGTATATGAGCCGCTTATGCCAAAAACGGGTCCTTATGGAAGACATTTATAGCAAAACACTCAGTGGTATACTGTAGGGGTCCTTCAAAATCACTAAAAGCTTGAACTTTAAGAAGCTAACGTAAAAACTTCAATCGTTCACTTTTTATAACAATCACCATCCTCCTAAAATATAAAGAAAGCTGTTTAATGTATATTTAAATGACACAAAATCGGTTCAATCTCCGCACGCCCTACAGACAAAAGCTGTGAATCATAGACAAACTTTGTGCAACCACCGCCGTGCCTTAATCCCCCACTTGCCCACCCTGCCTACCTGGGTCAGTGAACACGAGCTGACCCATTCACACCAACACCTCCAGTGAAACCCAGGCACAAGAAAGAAAAACACTGATATCTTTGAGCTGAATAGAGCCATTGGGATCTGAGTGGCCTCCCAGAATGCACCAGTGTAAGCTGAGCCTGGCAGGTTTACGTCTTGGAGGGCTGAGTGAAAGCTCGCCGGGTTCATGTTGTCTGCACCAAAGGAGGGACACACCTCTGTACTGTGTTTCAGCACCTCAGTCAACATCCACGGTTGGCCATAGAGTTCACACTGCTGACAAGCCTGGCCATTCATTACAGGTAGACCACTCAGGAAGTACCAACACAAAGAGGGCATCCTTTCAACAAGCCTTCTCTCCTGAAAGGAAGTGTGGACTAGCAAGGAGCAAAAGGTAACTCCTTACACCAAAGTATGATGTGGGTGTTTGTGGGAGTGTGTGTGTGTGTTTGTGTGTGAGAGAGAGCATGTCTATGACAGAGAGAGATATAGAGAGAAAAACAGAGACAGCGACAGAGAGAGAAAGCGACAGAGAGAGAGAGAGAGAGAGAGAGAGAGAGAGAGAGAGAGAGAGAGAGAGAGAGAGAGAAGACAAGAAGGCAAGTATGTGGGGGGGGGGTTCATGTTCATGCTATGGAAAATAACATTTAAGCTGTATTTTCCTGTTCGCAAATATATCTGGTCATGTTACATCCTGGTTAGAACTATCTGCGTTGGTCAAACGGCTCACTCTTGGAGCTCTTCCAGTCATAACAGCTTGCAGTGCTGCAGGAGACACAGGATAATTACTTCACGTCCGGGTGTTTGACTTGCCCACACGGGAACAATGAATTGCATATGACTGTCGATCTTGAACTGAAGTCAGGAGGTTTACCTTGGGATTTACCTCAGTGCTGAGTACAACCTGTCACTTAATATCAACTTAAAATGACAAAGCTGAAGTAACGGCCATCGAATAACCTTGTGTGTCCTCCATTGCGTAAACAGTGCCCACTGCTGTGCTGAGGTGATGGAGAGGCTGGGAGGTTGGGAGGCTGGTTTCCGGCTGGAAGTTGGAGTGGGTGGCGCGGCCTACATGACTCACCTTAGGGGGAATGTGGCTGGAGGCCCCACGCAGGGCGCTACACATCAGCCAGACCATCGGGCTAACCCTGGCTTCATTGAAGAGACGTGATGAGTCAGAGGGAACAGTGAGTGTGCTGGAGTGGCTAAACCACACCCTGGAGAGGATGCGGAGGTCGGGGGAGAGAGGAAGGAAGAGAGTTAGAGAGGGAGTTTGTCAAGAAAATCATTTCTGCAAGGGGGATATTGTTGTTCTTCTGGTACGGCCTTCCTTTTGTTATTGTGACGGTCTCATTGCTTCAAACTGATGTTGGTTGCCTTAGGACTAGATATAACATAAATTTATTAGATTATTGTATTATAATCATTATTGCAATATATTCTTTGTTGTAGCCTGACAGTATCGAATTCATTTGTGTGGAATATGTCCAAGCTCTTGAAGGGTGATGCCAATTCCGTGAAAGATTTTATTCGTATCATTTGTTGATAATTTGTATTATTAGAAGGTTGTGAAACAGATAACCATTGTTGTGACCCAGACTACTTTTTGAAACAGGACTCCCCCCCCCCCCCCCCCCCCCCCCCCACACACACACACACACACACCAACACACACACCCCAAACCTCTCCAAAGTCAGTAGACACTCACTGTAACAAGGCAATATCCAATGCACGACTCCTCTGGCTTTTCTCACACGCCCTCGAAAAAGAAAAACACATTTGGTGCGAGCCCCCGCGTCTTGAGAAGACTCTCGGTGGAATCAGGTTCACGGAGGCCATGTGACCCTGCCGAGCGGGTCTGCGCCACCTGAGAGGGGTCACGGGAAGGGATACACAGGAATGTCTGCTGGCCCGGCGCCTCTGTCGGAACACACCATCCCAGAGACGAACACGGAGGGGAACACAGCGCGCGCACACACTGTACGTGCCCCATCGCACCTCGCTTGTCTCCGCTCTCAGATCGCGCCGTTTTCTGCCCTTGCATCCCCCCTGGCCCCACCCTTCCCTCCCGGGGGTCCGTGTGTCTGAGCTGCCTTTATTTGTGGGCTCCCTCGCCCCTTCATCCCCCTCATCCCCTCCCCTCCTCTCCTCCTCCGCCTCAACTCTCTCACTCCTGTCCCACACCCCCCCTTCCCGCAAAACACTCCCCCTCTCCGCTCCCCTCCTCTCCCCTCCTACTCCACCTCCACTCTCTCACTCACTCCCGGTATCCCCCCTCCCCCAAAACACTCCCCCTCTCCGCTCCCCTCCTCTCCCCTCCTACTCCACCTCCACTCTCTCACTCACACCCCGTATCCCCCCTCCCCCAAAACACTCCCCCTCCGCTCCCCCGCCCCAACCCCCCTCCCCTCCTAGGACCTGTGGCCGAGGTGGGGGTACCGAGTGAGGGGATCAGGGGGGCAAGACATCCACATGACCTTGGAATTAGTGGATCTCCAGGGACGGCTCTGGCTGGGTGGGACAACATTGGCAGCTGCTGGATTTTCCCCCCCCCGCCGGGGGTGCAAGATGAATGTGTGCACTGGGGCTTTCAGGGTGTGGAGCAGGATGGGGCGGGTGGGAGGGGGGGGGGGGTGAGGTGGAGGTGGAGGCCGGAGCAAGGCATGGGGCACCAGGGCCGGCCCCCTTCCTCTTCGCTGCCACTGCACGTCCCGGCCTGAGGGGGGAAGGTGGTGGTGAGAGGGTGGGGGGGGTCACCTCCGCGGTGGGACGAGTGCGTGGCGAGTGTGTGAGAGGGATTATCTGTCTCCGTGCTTCCTTTTGACGGATATTGAGATGTGGGGGATTGCATGCGTGTGTGTGTGTGTGTGTGGTGGGAGGGGGACCGAGGGGCCGGGGGGCGGGGTTGCTCTGTCTGACCTATACACCTGCAAATCACCACTGTCTCCTCACTCCACACTCTGGGGCCACACACACTCCTGTCCCAGGGCGTTCTGAAATGAATCAACCAGACCTGGACGCCTTCTCCCTCGTTCTCTCGCTCTTTCTCTCTCTCTCTCTCTCTCTCTCTCTCTCTCTCTCTCTCTCTCTCGCTCTCTCGCTCTCTCGCTCTCTCTCTCTCTCTCTCTCTCTCACTCGCTCTCGCTCTCTCTCTCTCTCTCTCTCTCTCTCTCTCTCTCTCTCTCTCTCTCTCTCTCTCTCTCTCTCTCTCTCTCTCTCTCTATCTCTTTCCCTTTCTCTCTCTCTCTCTCTCTGATTAATTTGACCGAGGGTTTGTTCCTGAGGACAATGAGAAGAGTTCCCTGAAAGCCCTCCCTCCCTCGCGGAGCAGCCAGTGGTTACCTGACACCAGCAGTAACCAAACCTCCATGGCCTCTGGTGGCTGGGCCCCTGGCCCTGGAGGCCGTCCTCCCCGCACCTCAGCCCGGCCTGCAGCCCCTCCGGATAGGCCCTCCAGCCCGCTCAGCTGCTGGGGTGATCAGGGCCCTCTCCCAGGGTGAAGCCCCGAGAGGATCCACCTCCAGCTGCCTCAACCTGGACTCCAATGTGTGTGTGTGTGTGTGTGTATGTAAATAGGTTGACCTATTTGTGCTCAACAGTATACCGCTCATTTGCAACATCATCCCCACATAAAGGATATGGCCACAGGGACACAGTTTGACCTGATTGGACAAGGAAATAATGGAATCAAAGAGTTGGCCTAAGTGAGCTGTCATCCAGAGCTTGACTACTGTGTGTGTTCTCAGTCCATGGATAGATCTATTTATTCAACGTTATTTTGATTTGGGCAGACAAATGTTCAAGCTAAATGATGATTGCTGGTCCCTAGCATCAGATGTCTATTTGTTCTGGCACAGTGAGGTACTTTATAACTCGAATCCTGGGGAGTTTTCATGTGTAAACACCATCTGAGATTATGTAAAAACATTTTAGGATTATGTAAAGGAGCAATTAGTTAGCAAAACCGTGGGCTCCCCAACGTACACACCCACACAGATCAGAGGGAGCATTCTCAGCTAGCCCTTTCATCTGGTACTAATTGTGAACTATATGAAATGCGCTTTTTTCCGCAGCCCCCCCGCTACCACTCACTCACTCACTCACCCTCCACCCCCCTCCCCCGACAGGTGTTGAATTAGAAATGTCCTGAACATCCTGCTAAAGCGATCACCACTGCTGGGGAAGGATCTCCTTCTCTTCTCTCTGTTTTCCCCTTCTCATTCTTCTGGCCTATTTTCCATTTCAATCCCTCCTCTCGTGAGGTTTGCACGTTTGGATTCCCGGTGACCTCATGACGTAGCGTGGAATCGCAGGGTATTAATCAGGACTTAGGCCCTGCCCTCGCCATGCGTCTCATCTTGTGAGTGTCTACAAAGGTGCCCGAGTGAACCAAATCCTGGCTTCATTTCACGATATGAACTCATTTCCTCGCCGTGGTTCCCGGGTTCATGCCAGTGTAACGTGAGGAGAGGTTGAAGCATGGGGCCTCCAGGGGATGAAAGCATCCAAAAGCTGGAGAATTAACCCTGCAGGTCACCGGCATTACCCACCTCTATTTATAGTCAAACTTTAATTTTTGCCCGGCCGAAAAAAGGCCAAAAAAGGATTACAGGGTCACAGCAAGAGATTTGCAGTTAATTAAATCAATCGAAGAGGTTGACAAAATCTGTGCTTTCCCCCCCCCCCCCACACAAAAAATGAATCCACTCCGTAACATCTTAATTAGATTGCATGACTGCATTTCACAGCCAGTTTAGTAAGGGTGCCAGAGATTTTACAATGCACCCCTTCACTACAAGCTTGCCTGGAAATTCATTCAAACAATACTAGAATGTCTAATGTACAGCTACGATGTCAACACAGACCCTTCTTGTCATAATATCCTCCCTTTCATCTCGCTCTCCATCTCTCTTTCTCCCCATCTCTCTTATAGTTACACCACAGCCATTTTCAGAGATTATATATTTACAGAATATGTGTGAGGCAAAAGGGGCAGTCTTTCATTGTCTCCAAAGGTCCAGTCAGAACAGAGCAGGACTGCTGTATTCCACTGGGTAGATGACCTGAGCTGGGCTCCATGTTCTTACTGCTAGTAGCCCACACTCCTTAACCACCTGTTTGGTTTTGTATGCCTGAGGAACAACAACATTGCCAACGGAAGGGCCTCTGCATGCAACTGCTGTTTGCACATAACTCTATTACAGAAAATGCCCCGTTTTGTATCTGACTCATTATTTATTTGAAGATCGTTTTTGAAACACACAACATTCATGTCAGCTGTTTTCAACGACGTTTGTATAAGGTACACGTCCACGAAAGTCATTTCGAGAAAAGGTGTATTCGGTATTTCAACCTCCTATCTGCAGTGTAAACTGTATACAACCCCACCATGTTTATGTGGTGGGGCTGGGCAAGAGAGGAAACTGAAGTATTCTGATGGCTATTCTAGAATAATAAACACAGTCAGTAGTATTTAAAGGGCAGAATGTGCTGTATCTAAATCAGTTTGAACTCCCACACTGGGGGAAGCAGGACTGGCTGTGAGAGGACTGGGAGGTGGGAGTGGTCATCCATCATCTACTGTACACAGCTTGGCTTTTATTTGTGGAAGGGGATAGTAGCGATGAGTCCAATATTGATATGAGAACCTCTCCTTTGTGTTTGTGAACGTGCGCAGCTGAGCGCACGTGTGTGTTGTCGTGTGGGTGTGTGCCTTGGTGTCTGTGTGCGGTGTGCGTGCTCGTGCGCTTGCTTGTGCTGCCATGTGTGTGTGTGCATGTGTTGTTTGGTGTGCGTGCACATGCTTTTGTATTTGTCAGTGTGTGCGTGTGTGAGGCCTCTCTCTGGGATCGAACTCAAGTCAGATAGCAGGTCCGGGCCAGAACTCCAGAGGCACTTGACCCTTCCAATTCAGAGGCATTTCCTCCCTCCCTTCACAGCCCCCCCCCCCCCCCCCCCATCCCCCCGCCCAAGTGGATGAGGTATAGGGGCGAGGGGGAGGGAGGGGGGAGACTTGGAGCTCTTGTCTCATTGGAGACAAGCCACCCAAACACTGCACCTACAACTGCTCAGATACCCCCCCCCCCCCACCTCACGCCCATCTGTACCCATGTTGTGTTAGAGTGAGGAACTGTTGTCATGGACTTGTCAGAGAGACAGCGTGTTCGTCAACCCAGGAGACCTTTGCAATCAGCCCTTAATGCTTTACTGGCTGGAACAGAAAAGGGCTGGGTCCCATTTGAGCTTTGGACCCGCGTAATGAATGGGTATTGAGTGGTCAAATGAAGACCAGGTGACACCTTGAATGAGAAGATAGATGGGCCTCTGTTGTGGCGTGATAATGGCTGAGTAGTAATTGCTCCGAAAGTTTGGACTCACTTACTTCAAGCCCCTTCTCCCTCCCTCCCTCCTCCTCCTCCTCCCTGCCTAAGTCAGGCTAACTCCTGCCCTGAGCACAAAGGGGGCCTGTGTGTGAGGTGTGCCAGCCCCCACTACCACCACCCCTGGTTTTCCAGCTCTCTCTCTCTCTCTCTCTCTCTCTCTCTCTCTCTCTCTCTCTCTCTCTCTCTCTCTCTCTCTCTCTCTCTCTCTCTCTCTCTTTCCCTCTCTCCCCCAGCTGTTTGGCTGATGTGCTCCATTTGCTGGCTGATGGACCGAACGGGACGAGGCAAACGTTCCCGCGAGCACACCTTTCCTGTTCACATGGTGCTGGGTGTCTGAGCAGGGAGGGGAGGTGGCCGGGGTGGCCGGCTGGGGGTGGAGGGTGGAGGGTGGAGGGGAGTGGGATGGTGTCTATGGGTTGGCCTGACCCCCCCCTGAACTGCTCAGGGGGCGCCTCCTCTGCAAAATGTTCTGCTGCTGGGTGACCCCCCCCCCCCCCCCTCCCACTCGCCCAAACAATTTGTCCCCTCATCAGGGTGCAGCCTCACCTCTGCCATCCTTATGCTGTGGGTGTTCTGCACCAACCAGCTCGAGCTGTCGTTTCCTCGTCTGAGAGCAGCCAGGGGGGGAGGTAGGGAAGGAGGGATGGAGGGATGGAGGGAAGGAGGGTGGTAAAAAAAAAAAGGAGAGAGAAAGCTTCGTGCAAGGTCAGCACCAGACCAGAGATCTATTTAGCCTACATATCCATTTTCCTTTGGAGTAGCTATGCTACTGACCTTCACCTCAATTCCCTCGTTCCCGACCGATCATTTCAAACGTCCTGTAACACAGGGAGTAGCGAGGTGAACTGTTTAACGCAGCACTCATTTCAACTCATCGTCATGTTCCTCAATCCCAGATGCAGATGTGTCTGATAGTGAGAGTGGATGTCTGCAGCTGTAATCAGTATGGACTCAGTCTGTGGGGCTGGGAGGGTGCCCTAAGACAAACAAATGGCAGAGCCACAGATACTTCCTCCTTTCCCACAATTCAGCTGTCTCGGAGTGAACGGGTCTGCCGTGTGAGCGAGCGTTCACAATTTGGCACCACCCCTCCACCTCTCACTCCTCTCTTCCCCATGTGACCCCCCGCATGCACACCACCCTGACGTACCCCCCCCACACACAGGCACACACACACACACACACACACACACACACACACAGAGAGACCACCCTCCACCCAAAGGAATTAATTTTCTAATTTTCCTTGACTGAGAAAACAATACACATGCCTTAACAATGTTGACATCTCTAATGCCTTAAAACACACTGGTAATGGAGCTTTGATTGGTAGTAAGTGGATACGCGATTATACACACACACAGGGAGCCTATTCACCCAACTAGATGTGCCTGGAAAAAAGACTCTATCAAATAAAAGTGACCAACATGAAACCCGATGCCTTGAAAAACTAAATGTGTTTCCAGAAACGCTACTGTGATGAACATTGAGCAAATGTTTCTGTTCTCGAGTTCTCACAAGTGACCTACGATGCAGAAACCTTCAGAGAATAGTGCACAGCATTACGTTACCCAATGACATTCCCTCACTTGAGTTATTCACTAACTCTGGAGAGACACCTTCAAACTTTATATGTGATTGATTCCAAATGCTATAAAGGTCATTGTGCCTGTGCATATCTGAAAAGTATGCGCCTCTAAACTTTCATCAAAAGTGTAAAAGGATGTTCTCACCGAAGATGAAGGCAGTGAAGAGTTCTATTTGGTTTTGGAGTTTGCTTACTGACTGTTCAGGCAACATTCAAAAGAAAATATTTGAATTATTCTAAATGTGAATGATTCTGGGTACACTATCAATGTTTATTAGAACACGTTTATTAAGATTTACCACACTCTTTACCTTAAGTGTAAACTGGGTGGATTATTTAGATACTTTACATTACAACATACTTTATGTTGATACTTTCAATTTCCAGACAGCTACAAATTGGGGGTTAGTTTCCAGAAAGTTTTGTCATGTCTATATTGTAAAAAAATTAAAATAACGCATGGGTCTATCACAACCATGAACAAAGGTATATAATATGTAGATACTATATATATACAAGAGTGAACTGGGGGCTCACTGTCTCTCTGCCTCTGTCACTGCCTCTCCATCACTGCCTCTCTGTCTGCCTCTCTGCCTCTTTGTAACTGCCTCTCTGTCATTGCCTCTCTGTCTCTGCATCTCTGTCTCTGCCTCTCTGTCTCTGCCACTCTGTCACTGCCTCTCTGCCTCTCTGCCTCTCTGTCACTGCCTCTCTGTCACTGCCTCTCTGTCTTTGCCTCTCCATCACTGCCTCTCTGTCATTGCCTCTCTGCCTCTCTGTCACTGCATCTCTGTCTCTGCCTCTCTGTCTCTGCCGCTCTGTCACTGCCTCTCTGCCTCTCTGTCACTGCCTCTCTGTCTTTGCCTCTCTGTCACTGCCTCTCTGCCTCTCTGTCACTGCCTCTCTGTCTCTGCCTCTCTGTCACTGCTTCTCTGCCTCTGTCACTACCTCTCTGCCTCTGCCTCTCTGTCACTGCCTCTCTGCCTCTCTGTCACTGCCTTTCTGGCTCTCTGTCACTGCCTCTCTGTCTCTGCCTCTCTGTCACTGCTTCTCTGCCTCTGTCACTACCTTTCTGCCTCTGCCTCTCTGTCACTGCCTCTCTGCCTCTCTGTCACTGCCTCTCTGTCACTGCCTCTCTGTCATTGCCTCTCTGTCATTGCCTCTCTGTCACTACCTCTCTGTCACTCCCAAATGAAAAATATAAAGGGTAAACTAGCATGTCTTTACTGTTAAATGTGTGAATACATTGTTTCAATTGACCGCTCACACTCAAGGCCAGGAATGAGATCATAGAGATTCAACAAGAGAGATCAACCACATAAGACTGAATCATGCCATCCACAAACAGTGTAGACGTCAATGACAGGGTGAATTCCACCGTCCTTTTCGACTGCAGGATTGGCAAAAAGAGATGGACCTTCAGACAGTTTCTAATGTGCCAGTGTCTTTTTACATTTCCACCTGATTTAATTCCACAGTCATGCCTTTCCACAATAACGTGTCACCTGACAGCACTCATTAACCACCGCGTTTCCCATGAACACCTCCGTCGGTTAGGACGGCTAATTGTTAGCCAGCTTAACGGCACCAGCAACAGCTTTCCTTCCTCCACCGGGAGATTTATAGCTGCCCGCGTTTCTGCCTGACACATTTTGCACCCAACACCTGTTGCATTCTGAATCACATACCACAAGAAATGGGGGTTGTAATACTTTATGGATACCTTCCATTTTTTTTTTACTACCGTGCCACTCCGAGTAATGTATCAATTCATCATGTTGATGTGTAATATAAAAACAGCTAAATCTGTCAATGTAGTCACGGTGACACAATTCAGATAGCTCTCTACACGCACACATGTCAAATGATGTAACGCAAGGCTTGTTGTTCATTCTTCATTGTATAGTACGCCGCAGCATGGGTGCTAGAACAGCATTGTCCTGTTCAGCGTTGCGGCTGGCCAGAAACAAGCTAGTCAAATGAGGGTGGAGACTATTAAAATGAGGCTAAGCCCACCTGTCCTGGGCCCAGTGAGGCTGGTCCGGTGTGTGGACGTGCCTTCCGGACGGAGGTGACTCTCCACAAGTGACAGCGCTCCCACAGAGAGATTGGACAGACAGGATAACAGCTCTTCCTCAGCTCGTCTCTTTTGTTCATTGTCCTCTGGACGTGCCCTCTGACGGCGTCCAGAGCACTCTTACGCCCGTACCCGCCCACATGCAAAACACCCCCGGGAGTCCGGTGACACCGTTGTGTCACCCGGATCCCGAGTCCAATTCGGGAGCGCGCGTTCCGATGGGTGGGCGTTGCAGACGGTGTCGGGCCGCACGTGCAGCGTGCCTGACTGGTGTCGTTGCTGTCGTCATGGGCTTTGCATAGCGGGAATGACAACATCCTGTCTCATCGAGGAGCCATGGTCAGGGACGTGAGCTGCTCCCTTCAGGAGAGACGTACCGTACGGAATGTACTGGAAACTGATGAGGTCAGAAGTGGCTCGGAAGGACATGGTTTGGGAGAAAGGGACATGCGCAGTGCAGTTACTGGTCACGATGATACCGATAAGCAAGTGTGTCTTAGCATCATTGAACTTGCTTGTTGACAATAGCGTGATGATGAAGTCATTGCAGTAAACACGCAGTAATCGTGCACTGTGTACTGCACATCTATTTGATTCCTTTCTGTGTTTCCAGGCAACATGAGCTCATCTGGGCCCTGACTCTCTCACCCGAGGTCCTTTGCTGTCAGTGGGATCCAGGTCGATGCTTTCCGGCCGACCAGGATGCTGACTGACACATGCCTGGCCGGACTACCGCTCCTCCTGGAGGGTCGACAGGCAGACAGGCAGACAGGCAGACAGGCAGACAGGCAGACAGGCAGACAGGCAGACAGGCAGACAGGCAGATAGGCAGACAGGCAGACAAGTCTCCAGATCCTGGGTGCCTCTGTCAACAGGCCCGCATTGGGGGGAGAAAAAAAGGGGCCCTTCAATCATTCCCATGGCTCTTGTTCTGGGCAGTGTAGCAGCATAGCCGCCGTTTCCCAGGCCCCTCCTGAAGAATGACACATTCTCAGGCCAGATGCTGCAGACATGCCGTACAGAGCTGTGATTATTAGCAGGGCTCCCCATTTTTTCTCGTGTCCGGTGAGTGGCCGGCGGGCTATTTTTAACCAGCGATGAAAGTTTGAATGCCCCTTCCACCCCTCGAGCACACCGAGAGCTCGAGCTCAAAGCCAGGACCGCCCGGAGGCCAGGGCCTGAGACTGAGAGCAGCGTTGAGGCACAGCCGGGTCTGAGACTGAGAGCAGCGTTGAGACGCAGCCCGAGAGTTACTGGCAATGCACCATTGATGTTCTCTCACTACGCATGAGCCCCGCTGTTTGGACGCGAGACATATGAAGAAAAGACCATCGACGAGTGATCGAGAGAGCGCTGTCACAATGACCGCATGGTCTGGAGCTTTGTGAAGACTTGTAACTGTCTACCCGTCTCTGTGTTGCTTGGCAGTGAGAGCCACAGGCATTCCAAGCAACCATGTTTCCCATACATTCCGAAATGTTTCGGGGAGAACTGTGCTTTAGTGTAGGCTCTCAAGGGTGAGGCTTGGATGACAACTTAGGCCTGAGAGCAGAATGAGTGCTGTCAGAACTCTGCTCCACCGCATCTGATGGCCAGAGACAAACGCTTTCAGTTCCAATCCAGAGAACGGAATGATGGGAATTTTAGCCAAACTGTTTCGGTTTTTCTGTTTGCTAGCATTTTGAACCAGGTGACAAAATTGGTTCAAAATCCAAGAACCAGTTTTGTACAGTTTGTCATGTCTGCTTCTCTATTCATGGTCGGTACAGAAAAGCATGTGATGTTAGACAGATGCATCACATCTGAAGTCAACAGTTGTTGTCTGTAAAACTCAAAATTTAAATTTAAATATGGATGATGTTAGAGATTCGAATGTTCTCATGTCTAAAACGTGTAATGAAGCGTCCCAAGGGTTGTGTGAATTCTGCACAGTAGGAAGTGTAACACAGGGTCTCATAGGGGTAAATGTTCTCTATTCTCTATATCCTCACCAGACTTCCGGCACAGGATAGATGCAGAACCACTGTTACAGTGTCACAAAGATGAAGGAACACGTGGCGAGTTAGTTGGATGACAGACTCGGTCATGAAGAAGAATCCTTGTTTCTGCGGCAGGTTTTCACCTCAGTGCCGGTCAGCCAGGTGCAGACGATGTGTTTCGCAGGAGCGAGACCCGAGAGCAGGGAGGCAGGATCTCCGGGGGGGAGCGGCCCGCCCTCCGTTCCAGGTGAGATGGTGTTTCCTGTTCCCTCAATGTGGAACCCTGAAGAACTTCCTCAGAGAACGTCCCTCGAGAACAAGGCCGCCACCCCCCGGCCGCCATCGCTCACTGTCGAGGGGTGTGTGTGTGGTGAAGGGTGGGGTGGGGGGGGGCTGCTCAGGTATGTACCCAGAAGGCCTCTGGGAGGGCCGACTCACCGGCCAGGCAAGGGGTGGGGGGTTGGTGGGGCTGTGGGGTGGTGTCTGGGGAGGGGGGTGATGGATCATCCAAACAGAAAGGTCAGCCACTAGCTGCATTTATCAGAAAAAAAATCTAAAATCTCCACCAATAGGGAGACAGGAGAGAAACAGAAGGAGGGAGGGTCTGAGATCTACTGCGACCGTGTTTTCCACGAACTCGAATTAAAAGTCCATCGCAATTCCTGACATGGATATGAGAAGATATAGGAAAGACGTAGATATGAAGAAACTGATGTTGTGTGGTCCTGGATTCCATCCAAACACCTAGGCATGAATCCCCAGTGAGAGGCCCCTTCATGGCTGCATCTCCACTGAGCTGGCCTGGGGGAGGAGAGGGGGAAGGAACTCTATTTTAGGAGCTATCTGAAATCATTCCATAAATGATGACAGGAATGTGTGTGTATATGGGTCTACGTGAGAGCAGGACTGGATGTGAGCCAGTGAGGTCAGTGTGTGTGGGGAAAAGGTAGAAAGGTGGGACATTCTTGGGTCTCTATCTATCTATCTCGAGAAGTTTTTGGGCTATTTTTTGTTGCATCTTTCTCTTTGTTTCGCTTTCTCTCTCTGTTTCGCTCTCTCTCTCTGTTTTGCTCTCTCTCTCTGTTTTGCTCTCTCTTTCTCTCTCTTTCTCTCTCTTTCTCTCTCTCTCTCTCTCTCTCTCTCTCTCTCTCTCTCTCTCTCTCTCTCTCTCTCTCTCTCTCTCTCTCTCTCTCGACATCTCTCAAGGGGAGGTAAGAATCTGAGTTTCTCAGGAATGTTGGCTTCTCTCTGCCTGCACCCCAGAGGGAGCACTGGTGGGGGTCATGACCTCCCCTCCATCCCCTGGAGGTTATCAGCTAACTAAGTTAGCATGAGATACTTCCACACCCCACCCCCACCCCCACCCCCAACCCCCCTCTTTCCCTGTTTCCCTCACCCTGGGCTAATGCGAAAGGCAGCAGGGAGGTGTGTGTGAGCAGGGGGGGGGGGGGGGGGGGGGGGGGGGGTCTTTATTAAATGCAGAGGACACTCATCGTCTGGCTGGTTGATGATAACCCCGCAGCAGAATTCATCTTTTAACTTCAGCCCTCCTCACCCCTGTTGGGCTACGGGGTTTCCAGTCATGGATAAACCCTGGGTCGAATCCATGCTCCACTGTAGTGGGATGCCAGTGTGCCAACCTGACGGCTCAAATTTCACTCAGACATTTCCCTTTCCTCCCTGTCTGCCGTGGAACATTGCGTTGCGTCGCACGGCGCACCAGGTCACGTCATTTCATCTCTGCTGGTTGAAGGGGGATCCATAGCTATACTTTTCATTCGCGTGGACGGGGGGGGGAAACGATGACAAACCGGAGCATTCCTGCAGACGTCCCCTCAGCCCCGCTCCCGTCCCTCAGAACACTCACCACAACAAACACGCTGCCTCGGTCAGAGGCTGCAAATGGCTTCCGGTCGGTTCCACAGTGAAAACAGGTGCCGCTGGGAGCCTTTTACGTGTCACCACTGTTTCACCGAGTCCAACCCTGTGCGTGTGTCCAGTGGTTGAGTGCGCGTGCGTGTGTGTATGGCCGTGAAAGGGAATCGGTAACACAATACACTTGGGCTAACTGGTCTCCTACAGTAGTGAGCCGTGAGCACCGACAGTGTGGTCACGCATGGAGGAAAGCTGGTTGGGCATTTACTAATGGTGCCACAGCAGGGTGAGGTATCGCTACTGGGAGAGACCCTGCATGATATGAGACTGCAGCATGAGAATCGGTCGTTTGATTTTGGAGAGTTTGTTCGCGCATGTTCTATCTCTCTTTATCGATGTCTGTCTGTTTTCCTTTGGCTGTCTCTTTCTCTGTCTGTCTGTCTGTCTGTCTGTCTGTCTTTCCCCGCACTCCCTCTCACTTTCTCTCAATCCTCCCTGCTCCTTTCCTAACCTTACCGGAGCAGATTTATGTACCCTGGGTCTGTGTAATGGGCCCATCTATCAGCTATGGTAGTCCCGGACAACCAGTTCTAACATTCTGCCCCTGCGACAAATCCACTTTATTGGCATGGTAGACAGGCTTCTCCAGAGCAGAGGGGCAGTGGCTAGCCTTTCTCCCCTCTCTACCATCTCAGGTGCCGGGGTTAGGGCTGGGTGTCATCGACGGCTGGGATCCAGCAGAGTGGGAAATCACCAATGTCGTTTCATGCTGTATTTCATTGACCTCCAAAAGGAAAGGTTTATACATACATAACTTGGTATATGTCGACGTCACATATTAACGTGACCGGATTAGATGAAGATATTTTGTCTGTTATTCATATGATTCTTTCTTTGATTCCTAAGTACGAGAGCCTCTTTTAAACGAAGGGCACAACACAGTGCACACACACATTGACATTTAATGTACGTCTCATAAGCACACATACACAAGCACATACACATACACCGTATATGGGAGGACAATGATGAAGACAATGAAGCCATAATGAAGGTGTTGATGCTGCTGATGGCTTGGCGGTTCGTCCATGCGCGTCCGGCATCCAGAGGAACAGACCTGGCGAGCAGAATGAGAAACACACCAGCGCCTCCACCCTGAGGCAGCCGCTAGCTGTGGGATTGACCCCTGATGAGGCATCTACCTCTGGGTCCCTGAGCCTGGGCAGTGACCCCCAGCTCTCCCCCGCAGGGGCCACTCCTAATGGGACCGCGACCAGACCGTGACTGGGCTGCTCTGCCTGTTTGTTGTGTGTCGACCCTGTCATACTTGTTTCTCCAGGAGGTCAGCGACCTTTGGGGTTTTCTCCCACACGCTCTCTGTTCCCTCCGTGTCTTATTCCTGGTCCTCCCCCCACCCCCCGCACCCCCCTCCACGCCCCCCTTCAGCCCCGGGTGCTGGTTGAACTGAGGGACACCCTCGGTCCCTCAGTGGGAGAAATGGGAACCAGGAGGAAATGGGCTTTTTTCCCAAGGTTGGGACAGGCAGCGCTAGAGACAACATGAGGACCGGCTTAGAGGAGGAAACATGGGGATTACTACTCTGCTCTCCCTGTTCCACGTCATGTGACCTCTGAACAAATACTGAGGGGTTGAAGTGGAAACCGGAAGGACAGTTTGTCCGTCTCACAGCGGCTAAAATACGTTCTGTGCAAAGAAGATGGCGTCCAGAATGTCTGTTAGGTGCAGACTGTTTTCCGTGGGGACTTCAGTGGTGACTTCTTTGATGGCCTCAGGGCAGGAGCAGAAGAATTTGATTAAAAGGTCAAAGGTTGGATCGAGGACTTCAAAAAGAGGACCCATCTCTGAACTGCTGAACTCAGTCTGGATCCAGTTTTCCTTGGGCTAAATTCACCCCCAAGTGGCACCACTGAACTCCCCGAATCGAAATAGCTGGGCCGTTTCTGGGCATACATGAGTTCTGCAGTGCTAAATACAAAGCCCCAGAAGACTAGCCAATATTTATTACTTGCCATTTCCGTCCTCGACGTTGGAGGGTACAGCACGAGGTCTTACTATAAATTAGACCTTGTGTCCAATGCTGCCCACCCCCGCACCTCCAAATATAAACCATTTACAGCCAGTTTCCTAAATGAACTTGCTGCCTACGGACGGATATGACTCATTCCTCAAGCCTCTGCCAAGACCCTCTCTGTGGCCCTTAAGGAGTGTCAAGATGGCCGTTCATATTTGTGCTGAATCGCCTTTCACCGTTTGACATTTGACCCCAGAACGTTTCAGCCCAGACAAGACAATCAGCCTGAGAGCATCCGTCGAGCTGCACAGTGTGCACCCACCTGGTAGAACCAGACCATCCTCACCTTCTCCTTCCTCCACCTGTTACTACCAGACCATCCTCACCTCCTTCTCCCTCTTGCTCTCCGACCTCTAACCGACCTGCATGTCTGACCTGTCGGGCAGCAGCAGTGCACCCCTACACCAGAGCAGTCACCCTGAATCTGTTCAAGAAAGATGAGCACCGGAGCCAGGAAGGCATCTCTCTCTCTCTCTCTCTCTCTCTCTCTCTCTCTCTCTCTCTCTCTCTCTCTCTCTCTCTCTCTCTTTCTCTGTTCACAAGCTGCCTCTCTCTCTCTCTCTCTCTCTCTCTCTCTCTCTCTCTCTCTGTCTCTCTCTCTCTCTCTCTCTCACTCTCTCTGTTCACAAGCTGCCCCGTATGCCGCTTGCAAGAAGCGAACGGCGCAGCATTCCTGTGGAAGTTCAATAAGCGATCGAGTTAAACTGGCTTTTCTGTGCGCTCGAGTAGAAAGGCCCCTTGGGGGTCCTTTACCCTGGAAGACTCAGTGAACGAGGGGCTGGGGAGCCGCCCTGGCGGCTAGGGTTACAGCAGGCTCCATCCACCTCGGGGTCACAGGGCCAAATGCAAAAGTGACAATGTGGATAATTGCCCACTAAAGATAATGGACTGTTGATTAAGATCAATTACTTTCCGAAGACAGAGAAGCGGGAGTTGGGGGTGGCGGAGCAGGGAATGAAGTCGAGCCTGAGATGTGTGGAAGTGTCGAACAATGGCCGTCTTGAGGTAACTGAGGAGCTTAGCTGACACAAAATGTGTGGAGAGACGGCTTTCAAAACACGAGTGTCAATCACAACACGAGACTTTGACACGCACGCGCGAACACACACACACGCACACACCCATACACACACACACATCGCTCAGAGACAGTGTATGAAAAAGAGTTTCAGAGCTACAGCAGATAGGAGATAGAGATGTAAAGTACATTCAAATGGAACATGGCAGTATGTGACAACCTGAGTTTCCTCAGTGCATCTGTATGGAAATACACACACACACACCAACAAGCGTGCGGCATTGCTAATGTACATCACCAGTAATAATTAGCCATATTCCAAAGTATACTTTGTAAATTTGATGTATTTTGGGGAATGACGCTAATGATTGAATTCATGTGTTAGATGCGTTGCTAATGTATGTCTACTGACATTTTATCCTCTGGTTGTAGATGGAATGATGGTCCCCTCCTGTTCGAGGCTTTGTTTAATCTGTGACACCCTGTCCTTCTCTGAATAATACATTCAAATGAACGATGGGTTGGCACGATACAATCACATGTGGTTCTGTCTTCCTGGTAGAGAACCACTGCCTGCTTCACAGGCAGGAGGGCCCGCATGCACTCCACACACATCCCACACGTTAGCTTGATTATCCCAGTTCCAAACCCAGTCATAAGGACGTATTTCTACTGGATAACACGTTGGAACTACCATTAGGCAGAAGGACCAACACACACACACACACATACACACAGGCTGGGGTTTCGGGGCATGCATTTCTGTCAATCAAGGGCTTTTTGCTTTAATTACTAACACAGGTTTCCTCTGTACGGCACAGTCTGTTCTCACACACTCCTAGTGGTTCTCCTGGGTCAACCCGAGCCAGCTGAACTGGAATGGCATGTGCAAGCAGCTTGTGTGAGTCTGTACGTTACAAGAAGAAACCTCTGTAAAATGTCATCCCCTAAATCTGGTGTTCACATCTGTAGTTTACAGTGATCATTTGATTTGACTCAGTGTGCTTCTGAACGTCTTAGAATACCATACTGACCAGTAGTCACCAGGGACTACTCTGGCAAAACTGAAAACAGGTTGGCGAGAGTTACTCGCTGAGGTCCACATTTGAAGCGGAGTTCACTGCAGACACGTTGCAGTATCATTTCTGTTTCCTTTCTCGCTGCCTAAAGTGATCTCTTTAGCATGTTTGCACAGCAAAGGAGCAAAAGGGTTAGTGCTGATCAAAACTGTTTTCATTGAGCACAGTCGTGTTTTCGAGAGAAATACAGAGAGAGGTAGAGAGAGAGAGAGAGAGAGAGAGAGAGAAAGAGAGAGAGAGAGAGGTAGAGAGAGAGAGAGAGGTAGAGAGAGATAGAGAGAGAGAGAGAGGTAGAGAGAGATAGAGAGAGAGAGAGAGGTAGAGAGAGAGAGAGGTAGATAGAGAGAAGGAAAGAGAGAGAGAGAGACGTGACATGCTGAACTGTTCAACCCATCTCTCTGAGAGGGTTTCTTCCCCTTCAGTCTGTGTTGGAGGCCAGCCACTGGTGATGAGAGCACGGGTCCAAATGTGATGCAGCAGGATCCATCAATCGTCATCACACACACACACACACACACTTACACACCCCTAAGAGACAAGCAGCAGATAGCTGGCTCCGAACACGGGAGCACGGGAAAGGGAGACCTGACCTTGATTAGGACTAATGCACGACAGGAAAGACCCACTGACAGAACCCTTTGCCAGGGTGGGGTGGGGTTAAATGGGAAGTCGTGTGAGTATGTAGATTTGTGTGTGTGCGTGCTTGGGGGTGTGCATGTGAGTGTGCGTGTGTGTGGTATGTGTGTGTGGGGGGGGGGGGTTAGTGTCAGGACTCAAGGGCTTTGATGTAAACAAGATGAATATCTGTCATGTTTACACCTTAATTTAGTGCCCAATTGTGGGAAGATTGGTTACAAATTGAAAAATGAAGATCAGGTGCAGGGTCTGGGAGCGATACCCCACTTGAGCTTCTCACACACACACACACAGTGATCTCTCGCCACTGATGCCCCCCAGCCCACCTCATCCTTACAGCAGTGGCTCAATGGGCAAGTCTCCCCTCTCTCTCTCTCTCTCTCTCTCTCTCTCTCTCTCTCTCTCTCTCTCTCTCTCTCTCTCTCTCTCTCTCTCTCTCTCTCTCTCTCTCTCTCTGCCCCCATGTTGGAAGCACACAGCATTACAAAGCCCCCTGCTCTCTCCACCAGTCTGAAGCCCATAAACCTCCCTTTATGTATTTGTGTCACATATTTAAGAAAGTCGTAAGAGTATTTATAGAGAGTCCGAGGGAGGGGGGGGGGGGGGGGGGGGGGGGGGGGGGGGAGTGGGAGGGGGGGAGGATGAGGGGGGGCGGGGCGGGGGACGTTAACTGGAGTTGCACTGGTGCTGTGGCGGGTCCTGGGAGAGCACCAACATCTTGTTTTTATTAGGAAAGGTCAGAGGTGGAGGGGGAAGGGGGTGGGGGGTAACATGTGTGTGTGTGTATGTGTGTGCTCTCATGATTGTGCACGCATGTGTCTGTATGTGCTAAAGCATATGTGTGCATGGATGTGTGTACCCCTTCGAGTGTGTGTGAGTATGTGTGTGTGTGTCTACATGCTTAGTGCAAATGATTGGGGGTTGTCTTCTATCATCTGTAGAATCCATCAGTGCAAAGGGCCGGTCCCTCCACATGAGATATGGCCCCACAACATGGGGAGTCCAGGTGGCCAGAGACAGGAGAAGAACCTGATGACATCTAGATGACACAAATTGTCCCTTTTTACGCAACCATCCATGTCACCAAGATAAAGATAACCAGGTGCTGGAACGTTGACATGGCCTTCAACCTTCTTTAATATTGTACTATTGTTGTTGGTAAAATTGTCAAATCATTTTGTTGTTTGAATTCCCTAATCATTAGCTCTTGGGATCACGCTCGCTCGCACGCACACACAGACACAGACACACACACACACATATAGACACACACACACACCACGCGTGCACAGTCGCACACATTGTTGGAGATGGAGAGGCTACTGCAGGGGCTGTAAGCAGCTCTATCTGGCCTGGCTACCTTCCTGCCGTCACTCAGAAACTGGTGACCCTTGTCAGGGTCCTTTTCTCACCGAGTTCACACTCTCAGAGGACACACACACACACTTGCACAACTCCTCTACTCCGGTGCTTTTCAGCACACAGACTACAAGAAAGGACAAAAACACAACATACCTCAGCAAACAGAAACCTGTCACTGTGTGCTGGATTAGTCTCCCACTGCAACTAGAGATGGAAAAGCTTGATTCAAAGCTGCCTGAACTAATCCGTGTATATTTAGTCAACAAATCCCTGTTTTTGGAAGCACTACATTTCAGATTTATTCTTGAAAGTGGATATATTCAATAAAGTTTGGCTTTACCTCCCTACTAACCTCTCATCATCTGGATGATTTTGAGCTAGGAGAGAGTCGAGAACTGTCGAATGACATGGAGGTAAGCGTTTAGCTATCCGAGCAGTTCAGGTGTGGTGGTTCGTGTCACTGGTGCTGTAGCAGTCCAGGTGGGACCGCAAACTGCCGTGTCGCTGGGGCCTGTGAAAACACTCGGCCAAAAACAAACACAGGTCCCCCCTGACACAGCCAGCTAGCAGCCGCAGCAGCAGGATAACACACAGTTCAACAGCCAGCCACCTCTGCCATGGGCACCTTGTTATTAAACCACTCGGCATGTTTTTGGATCCCGATTATCTGTCCCTGCAGCAAGGAGACGGCACAGGGCACTGGGACAAAGATACGGCCACTTTCCGGAACATGTTGACGTTGGGGTCTTATCACACCTGCCTCGCGCCCCGCTGTGACACTGCCACCTGACGTATCGCCCTTGTCCATCTCCAACTCTGATGTGGTCACATCAAGTAGACGTCGGCGGATTGCCAGAGTAGTTATTCAAATGTCGTTTTGGTGCCCTGTGTTTGATGGGAGGACACAACTAGCCCCTCCTTTCAACATTTCTGCTTTCAAACAAACAGTCAATTTATGACTTTTATTATCTACACTGATAACTTTTGCGACAACCTGTTCAAAACAAGTTTTATTGGCAAATGATTGCTTAGGGAAGATAAAACCAGTCTATTCATTTAAGCTGTGGAATTGATAACAGTCAACCCATGCAAAACAGGTCATGTTATCAGGTAGTCCAACCGTAAGGGCGGTTTTGATCTGTTCCAGAACATAACCTCTCTTCAGCAGTGACATGTCTTCATATCTTGGCCTTGGAAAGTGAAATCCAACATCGAACACATCTCTAGGACGGTGGAATTGAGTGGTGTAACGGAACATTGTATGTGTGTGTGTGTGTGTGACATGGGCCTCTTAAAGTGTGTACCCGGCCTCAGTGTTGTGAAGGAGACTGTGTGTCCTGTGGATAGCCCTTTGAACACAGCAAAAAAAAAAAAAGGTCGGTGGAAGTGTAGGAAACAGGTGCTTTGTGGTTCGGGCCTCTTTCCCCTGTTTGAGATCCTTTATAAGAACCAGACGCTAAGTGTTGGGAGTGTCCATAAACACAGCCAGGCAGAGGCAGCCAGAACCACAGCCTGTCAATCCTGCAGCCCCCACATAACACAGTGACTCCGGGCTTTCCAACTGCATGGGACTCATCTTTATGCTAAGCAACAGTGGCTTTGTAGACTGAATGACAGTGTTGATCAATCGAAAGAACGTCCCCGGCAGCAGCGGACAGCCTGGCTTATCTAAGCATGATGCATGTGATTTCTAACCTCGGTAGGTCACCCCACGTGTCAGGTCCAGATCAGTTGTCCAGCTCAATGGAGACCCCCCCCCCGAGCCCTCCACACACACACACACACACACACCCACGCGCCGCTCAGGACTACAGACGCCACAAGAGGTCTCGAAAGCGTCTGTGTTCGACGGCACAAAGCTCCAGTCATGGAGGCTTGCGAAGAGAAGCCCCCAGATTCACAGACTCACAGACAGATTCATGGCGGCTCCAACTGCCTCCGTCAACCCCCCGCCCCACCTCCCAGGGAGAGGGAGAGGCCACCGCCACGAACAGCGTCGACCTCCACCCAAACGACGCCGACCGACGCAATAAAAATAAATGGCTCCCGATGATGTGTTAATCCGCTCTGACAAAGCGGCTCGGCTCTGAATTAAGATGTCATTTTTTAACACCAAACTGACACCTGTTTATAATACCAGGCCTGGGATGACTTATGACTCTGTTATTCTAGCCTGCACCCTGCTTGTGAGGAGAGAGAGAGGAGATATTCTGCTCTGCACTGCCGTGTTTGGCCCCGGTAGAAATGAGCATGAAGAGGTGGTACAGAACTTGAAACATGTTGATTTACAAATAATATCGATGATGCTAAAATGCTTCACTTTGCAGTTATTTTTGTTCTATTCGTGCTTATGTACTGTTCAGCATACCAGGGTTTTTTTTTTACCATAATGAACTCAACAGCACATTTAACGTAAAATTCCATGGCATTCATGATATCCCTTCAACTGTATTATGGACCAAACGCCATGCTCCGTTTTTCTGCTCCAGTAGACTTGCTTGATTGCCCGCCCCTCCTCACACCCCCCCCACACACACCCCCCCCCACACACACACACAGACATGCACACACACACACACACACCTGGGGTAACCAGCAAGAAGAGCCATGGGTGTTCAGCCGTCAAACCAAACAGTAGAGAGGCCAGGGCACGTGTTCCAGACCGGAGCCAAAATGTCCGCCCTCGCAGGCTAATCAGATTGATTCTGGCGCTAATCTGGCTAGCTGGCCGGGCACCTGGCTCAGGGCTCTGGGCTCTCCATGTGACCGTGCGGTGAGTCTTTCCCACCCGGCAAGGTGTTACACAGTCCAGAGCAGCTTAGCGGTGCTCTCCCACTGCACTGGCATGCTGGAGGTTAGGTGGAGAGGGGACACAGAGTCTGGTCTTGCGGAGGGGTCTGCTTTAAATCAAAAACAACACATTGAAGAAAGAAAAAAAAGCCCACTCACTACAGGGACGTTTCTGATTGCGATCCCAGCATATTCTTATCCCTTCTTTGGATCTTATATTAAAAGAATTCTTGCCTTTTCAACTAGACTTCCTTCCATCGGATGAAACTGTCCTGAACTTTGAAATCAAAGCGGCCAGTCTGCTAGGGTTGAGCAGAGCTATTAAACAGCGGTAGCAACAGGGGGTCTTATTCCACCTTGGCAGGCGGAATTTCTGACTTTGAATCCGACCTATTGAAATGATTTGGGGGCGGGGGGGGGATGTGGTAACCGAGATAGCGAGCGTTCGGAGAGAGGAAGCCGTGCTCTCAATGACCTTACTGTTACCCCTAACTACGGTGCATAAGTCTCCTCTTCCTGATACTGGTCTGGGGCTGAAACTTCCAATTGAGCCCCGTCCCAGGAACTAGCCTTCCTCTCATTTCCTGTCTGCGCTACAGCCGTCGCCTGTTTAAATTACGCCCCAGCGCCTCCCCAGTCTCCCCCCGTGCTGCACTCCACACTGCTGAGCTCCATCCGCTCCAACTGGCTCCAAACACACATTTCCCTGGACGGCACCGAGGACCATGGCAAGGCAGATTGCTGACTGATGCCTTGCAAGCTGCACCGCTCAGCCGATAAAGAATTAATCCAGTGTTGCCGGTCTTGAAACAGAAAGAGTAGATAAAGTGTAATGGAGATTGTGTGCCTCCCAGAAAAAGCACAAGCCAGAAATATGTAACTTAATATTTCAGGCATGAAAAGGTTCATGAATTATATGTATTTCATGTTTTTTAGTTTTTTTTTGTTTTTTTTTGCCATAAAAGAAATGTGGGAAAGAGTGAGTTTTCAGACGGAAATAGACAACCCTTGCTTTTTCCTCCATCCCAGCTCAACTTACATCCTGCAGAAACCAAAGGAGCTCTTGTTCCACAGGGGTAAACACGGCTGTGGCCCAACATGCAAATGGAGTCTATGTTAATTCATGTATGACTAGCAGAAACGCTCCCCTCAGCCAAAGGCTGTCCAGTCAGCCTCCCTAGAGGTCAGCATTAAAATGTCATTACTGGAAGCTTTTAGTGCAGACACTGTCATCATCTCTCTGACTAGACGGGCAGTAGGGGCCGCCGAACAGAAAGCAGGTGAAGGTCTTTTTTTTTTCTTCGTTCCTCTGACACCCCGCGCTAATCAACAAGGAGCTCCGATGAAAGGTAAAACCGACCAATTTTCAGAAGTGTGGCGAGAGGCTGGTGAAAAGCTGATGCACTTTTCTCCCCTGTAATGTGGTGCCGTTTTCGCCCCTAGCACAGATGTTATCACACAATAGTAGCACACATGCTCGGGCCTCCATGAGATGGACATTGTTACTTTAACGAGAAATGATGTGGCTTTTAATGAAAGTAGGAGAGTTCCTTAAGTCCAGACTATGGACCTATTTCCCGGAAGGCAGTTAAAAATGAATTTATTGTGGTCGTTTATATTTCAATGCATGTTCCAGAGAAATAGGGGAATTATAAACCAGGGCCTACTTTTCTCCTCTCTGAGTATGCATAAATGTTGAACAAAATGCAGTCAGTGTTTTACATCTCCCTCAGTACTCTATGAATGCACTCTGAAGACACTTTGGGAAGTGGAGGGTATTTACTCCAACTAGGCCTTTTTCTTACATTTCTGGCCTTGGTATTAACTCTCACAACACCCTCACTGACTGAAAACTGTTACAGTAATACACACACAATTGAACATACTGTACAGGCTGGGAATGTGAAGAAAATACACAGTCAATAGTCTACGGAAGGCAGATTAAAAACATGTTGTTATCACAACTCTGAAAGTCCCTTTTTATCATAAAAAAAAAGAAAATGCTTCAGTGTGTGTGGATGTGTGCATGTTTGTTTGAGGAACCGAATCTTGTCTTTTCCTCCCAGCATGTCTGTCTGTGTGTATCTTTCTGAGGGTCTTTCTCCATGAGTGTGTGTGTGTGTTGGCTGCCAGCAGCGTCTCCTGGGTGTGTGTGTGAACACTGAGCGGAGGCAGTGGGCGACTGGCGAGGTCTCCAGTGTGTGCCGTCCGCCCCCGGAGTCTTGCTGAGAACGCTCCGGAGCGTCTCTCTCTGCTGAGGGGAAGGTGCTGAGCGCGGGAAAAGCCAGACGGTTAGTCAGACAGGAGATTGACTACTTCCAGCTCCAGTCATCACACTCCCCCCCCCCCCCCCCCCACCACCACCACTTCTGAGATGGTTTAGCAAACAAATTCAAATGGCAAATATAAATTGAAAAAAAAAAAAAGTACATTCTGTATTCTGTCACGCTCAGTTGAGTACAGGAAGTAAAGTGAAGTAAAGCTATGCCCTAGACTTTCTGTGATATTATTTCAAATCAAATGACGGGAGACTTCTCTTAAAACGTTTTAACATTTCGTAATCTAATCACATTCACTTTATAATGAAATAGAAGAGGAGCATGGCTTTATTGTTCTTTATACAAATAGAACGACTCTTAGATTACAAAACCCAACAATCCATGTTTGCAATGTAGTGTTCTACTTTAAACAGAACTGACATCTATGAGAGGACCCCAGAACAGCTTATCTGTCCACCGAGACAACAGGGAATAAATTGTGTGGTGACCCCTCGACAATCACAGCTGAGGTTCATAACTGATGTTCAGGTGGAGCCGCCTGGTGTTGTCTGCAGGACTCCTGAGCTCACGGCCCACCCCACCACCACAAACACTCCTCTCTTCACCAGCACCCTCACTGGGAGGATAACAGGACCTTCTGTTGTTTCAGTCTCAAGAAGAAGAAGAAATACAAAAAAAAGCTTCAAGCTGTCACAGCGCTGGAGGTATCTTAAACGACCCTTCCCCAGACCCTGAGGAGCAAAAGGCCAGAACTCTGGAGTGGGCTTTCTGTTTGAGAACGGAGAGAATATTCTGTTGACTTTGGATTCTCACTTGTTTCTCTTCATCACAGGACTGAGGGGTGGACTGACTTTTACGGGGAACGCGACTGACGTTTTGATTTCGGCAGGCCTCTCCTCTCCCGACTTTGAAGTCAACCTCCGCAATGTTCCCAAAAAAGAGGATGACACATCAGGTCGGTATGTGCAACATGTACTGTGTTCCTGCAGCTACCCCCCCCCCCCCCCCCCCCACGCTTTGGATGTCCCCACAAGGCCAGCCGGAAAGTGGGAATCAGACAAGATTGTAAATGGACATCAAATCTTCATTTTCAATCTCACTGTACTCGTGTCAGAAGAGAGAGCGATATTTTGATGTCACAATTCGTTTGACGTCAAGAGTCGAAGAGGGAAGGGGCATTAGATTATGCTCCAGGGAATCTGTCCATATACTGGGATGATACTGAAATATGTCACAATAATACAACAGATACAGTAGTACAAATGTGCACACAGACACACACATACATGCACACACACACACACCTACACATACACACACACACAAACACGCTCACACACATACACGGACACGCAGACACGCACACACACACACGCAGACACACACGCACACACGCACGCACACACTCACACACACGCACGTACACACATACACACACGCACACAATCACACGCACAAACACACACACACACACAACACACATGCACACACAACACACAATCACACACACACTCTCTTGTCTGCCTCCCCCTCAGACTTCAGTCCATGAGCAGCTCTCTGAACTTTTGTCGTTTCAGAAACAGAACTGTTTGGCTCACAGTCTGAACCTGGAGTCAAGCCTAACCAAGCACATGGGGAATTCCCAGCATGCATTGTGAGAGTGTGTGTTAGCACCAACATGGTTATGTGGGCCTATCACCAAAACAGGAAACAAGCATGAATTTCGCCTTTGGAACTGGATGTTACTTGCAAGCCAAACACAAAAGTCAGTTCCTCACGATAGAAATGATACTATGTGGTGTGTGGTTGGTGTAGCTCTTCTATAGTTACTAATGTGAAGGCAAGGCTAATTCACATTTGACATGACTTATTTTGGTGTCAAAATCCTGAAACCGACGGACCTCTATGTTTTGTTTTCTCTCTCTCTACTTTCCGTCTCTTTCTTGTGCGTGTGAAAAATCCATTTGGAAGCAATTTGGCTTTGTTAATATGAGTATTATTTTAATTGTGATAATTATGGGTTAAACTGTTCGACCACTCGCAAGGTGCTCACAGGTTTTGGACAAAAAAAGACAACCAGCTCAAGCCAGTCTCCTCCCAGGGTTTTTTCTTCTCCTTTTACTCATTTGACTTCCCTCTATGTCGAGAAATACTGTATATACTTAATACTGCACATACTTTTTAAACTTACATTCAACCAGCAAAAGGAGACACTATAAAGTTAGAATAGGTATACGTTATAAATTACAATACAATACTTATTTTAATTACAATAAAATACTTATTTTAATTACAATAAAATACTTATTCTACCAGTGCACAATTGTTTATCATATTACCAAATACAGTCTTGTACCGCAACTCTCATGGCTCTGTGTGGATTCTTAACTATAGCATGAAGCATGACAAATCCTTGAGGGAGAGAAAAAAAATTGAAACAAACTTTGGTGGGGTTTGCTGGCTAACCTCTTTGCGGTTTCCCCTCCGAGTGACCCCCCAACTCACAATAGAGTCGTAGTTGGACAGCTTAGAGTCTGGTGGAAGTTAACCTTCAGCAGACCTTGGAGGTGGGTGGCATCATCCATGTTACCTGTCTGCTGCCTTGTTAAAACCAGATAGGAAACAAAATGCCCAAATGAAATCATGGAAAACAAGAACTTCAGTTTGATTGTATTGCCTGCGTAAAAATCCTTGTTAAACGGGGGCTTTCTGTCTCCTTGTTTTTGTACTCTGAGAGCCCACTAGCAGAAGGCCTCTTGAAAGAGGCCACTGAGGCAAATTCTTTATCTGCTGGAGCTAACCCTGGAGGCTCGTAAAGCCTTTTAAACTGGGACTTTCAAGAGAACGCTTTATGTAAACTGTATTAGGGTTTTTGTGAGAAAGTGAAAGCGGTAATTGTCCGCATTCCAACAGTTTCAATACATAAACTGTGGGACCGTCAGCCATGAACAAGGCAGCTGTTAACAATTTGTGTAGCAGATAATAATCAGGCTCCATGCAAAGCAGCGTTTCTCTGACAGGCATTAGGCTGTGGCCCATGCAAGAAGGGATTTGAGACGTTTAAAGGAATGGTTGGTTTAGTTTAAATAACCTTGGGAGAGAGGGGAAAACTAGACCTCCACTGGCTGGATGAGCCATCTCACTCTGGCTCTCCAGATCAAGTCTGGACATGGCAATGGAGTCACAGGAACACATACTGTACACAAAGCACACACGGCATCCAAACATGGCTTCAGATTGAACACATTCCTACTTTATGTTAGATGAACAGAGCAATGTTTGGGTTGGGAAAACGTACGGTATGTTCACAGCGTATTTCCATAGCATTTACGAAGACCAGGATTAGGGTTAGGCTTGGCATGAACGTTTCGAGGTGTTCATAAGAAGGTTTACGGGGAGATTACGATAACGTTTACGAGTCCCCTTTGATTCCGATGAAACGGTCAGAATCCCTACGCGTTTCTAAAAGTGCTCACGTGTGGAAAGAGAGCCCCCGTCCGCCAGCCGCTGACGAAGACGCACATGTCACCGAGCCGAGTGTGAACAGCGCAATAACGCGCGCGCGTCCGATGACAGCTTCTGAAGAGCAGCTATGGCAACCCTCCGTCCGTCTTCAGCAGCCAGACATCAGGGGCAGCTGCTGGAGGGTCCTCCTCCGTGATTTATCACACGCCCCCCCCCCCCCCCCGTCTCCCATCCAACGCCTCGGCAACAGCCTCGCTGTCAAAGCAACAGCTGGGCACGGGATGTTTGATTGGCTGACGGGGTCGGCTTCCCGTTGACGGTTGTCTGTGTCTTTTCATTGGTATTCTATTCTTACATGGCTCGATCTGGTTTCCTCCGAGTGGCTGTGGCTGCCTCCGCCACTCTCGCGGCAATGGGGTCACTCTCTTGAGTTTCCAGGGAGCCAGGACTCGTTCAGAGAAGGAGTCATGAAGCGCTGGGGGTCACCTAGGGGGGGGACACACAGCCAGGGGTATGTAGGTGTTTACATCCACGAGGTGAAGTGTCCGTTTCAGAGGATTGAGCCTGTCACAGAGTGGCAGTCATCAGGTTTCCACGGCCTCCATGGGCTCACTCGGCACTTTAATTATTATAATTATAATAATAATATATAATATATATATTATAATTCCAAGCACGCTGGGAAAAATTCAACCGGAATGGGAACAGGTAACAACCTGGGACAGCTTTCTGTTGCACCCTGTGATGATTTTGGCATGGTCCAGGCACTTCTGACTTTATACAAAGTATAGGGGAGTCAGATGGTTGAGCGGTGAGGGAGTCGGGCTGGTAATCAGAAGGTTGCCGGATCGATTCCCCGATGACGGTGTGTCCTTGGGCAAGGCACTTCACCCTACTTGCCTCGGGGGGAATATCCCTGTATTTGCTGTAAGTCGCTCTGGATAAGAGCGTCTGCTAAATGACTAAATGTCAATGTATACACACGCAACCGGTTCTTTCCGTGGCTTCACACTGTGGCTGATTGATTGACGGCGGGTTGCGGGAGAGAGGTATCATGTCGCTGTGGAGCTGTCAGTGATCAGAATGGAGCCACCCCCCTCTTGCTCCGGTGCCGTCCCGACAGGGGTTACTGCTCCAGTTTGGTGGATTAGGAGATCCGTGTCCTCAGATTCCTCCAGAATGTCCCCTCTCTTGAAATGAACCCCCCCCCCACACACACACACACACACACCCCACCCCCTCTCTCCTCCTTGTGATTCCTGGGAAGAGGTCAGGTGAGCATGGGGGCCTTTGGCGAAAGGTTGAGGGGGAGGGGGTGGGGGTGAGTTGCCATGGGTTTGAGGGCAGGTTTCTTTTCTGCGTGTGGAACGCTGTCTGCTCTTCTTCCACGTGGCTGCCCTCCCCGGCGTTTGGGTTGGGGTGAGGGGGGAAGATTGTGTC
>NC_061069.1:2649808-2654808 GCF_021917145.1 Hypomesus transpacificus
TAGAGCTTTTGGGAAAGTGACTGCGCAGCCACACACACACACACACACTCTACTCCTACAGAAAGCATGCATTGTGCCCCCACTGTAAGCACGGGTGCTGCGTTGTTCTGGCTTGCCAAACCCTACAAAGAGCAGGGTTTATGTGTGTCAGCTTCCTCTAAGTGCCTCAGCAGTGCGGCTCATAAATAGAGGAGCACAAGGTGATTTACTTCCACCGCTGACGGGGGAGGGGCCTATGAATATGTAGTTCAACATTTTCAACATGTTCAACATGTTTTTTTTGAAAACATGAACGTAAAACCCATTGTTTACACATTTGGTTAATGTATTAATATGTGGGGTTGCTGTCAGTCACGCCTGCACCTGATGGCTAGTTGCTGCGTCGTGTCGTCGTCCTACTGCGGTGATGCCATCGCCGCTATCACTTCATTGTCTTTCTTGATTGCGGGGCGTAATGACACGGCAGGGCTGCGGAAGCTTCCGGAGGTTGAGTTGCCTCTGCTCCCCCCCCTCCTCCCTGCCCTGTATTAGTAGGCTCCTCAACCCCCCCCCACCCGCCCCCCCCTCCCAACACCTGGCCCGCTCTCTGCAGTTGAATAATGCAGGCCAGTTACCCCGGTAACCCGCACGGTCACCGGCCAAAAGGCGGCGGGTCCTAAATGCGACGTGACAGTTTGGGAGAGGCGACGTGGCAGCGAGCACACGCCGCCTCTCACGTCGACGCCTTACTGAGTCCGTTCCTCACGATTGCAGCCCACAGACCTGGTCCCACAAGGAGGGGGACCAGGGACCCCCATGACACGTTGGTCATGGGGCCCTTGTCGGAGCTCTGTCCAGCCCTGGTTCCCGGCCCGGCTGCGAATAGGCCATTAGAGGCTGAGCTGCAGGAGTGCTGGTGGGACATACTGCAGCTGATCCAGCTCTCTCCTCGCCCCCCACCCACCCCCCCTTCCTTTCACTCCCCAAACAACGGATTTTAATTACGGTGATGGGTTTCACATTGTGTCTGAGCTGTGTGTGTGTGTACTCGCGCTGTGGAGGGAGGGGGGGGGGGGGGTGGAGTCACACACTGCAGCATGGGCAGGCTCTCCTCCCAGCGTTTCACCTGCGGGGGAGGGGAGGGTCGATGGTTCTGCTACGTTAGGTGGTTTAAGACGGGCTTGCGCGCAGGTACACCGACACCCCTGCACTAGGGAGCGGGCCACGGGTGTGTGTGTGTGTGTGTGTGTGTGTGTGTGTGTGTGTGTGTGTGTGTGTGAGAGGCCAGGGGAAGGATGCAGCGCGGAGGTGATTTAGAGCGTTCGATTTACGGAGCCGCCGTAGATCACCGATGCCTCTCCAAGCGTCCCCAGGTGTGTTGACGGTGCAGGAGCCCCTGGGCCGCCCGGCCATCGAAGGCCCCCTCGTAAGCCTCCCTTCCCGATCAGCCCTCCCGCCCGCTGGGGAGAAGCAGCTTGGAAACACCCCCCCCCCTGAAGTGTGAGGAGGGGTTGGGGGGGGGGGGGAGTAATTGGGTTCCCTCAAACCATCAACGATCCATCGGTCCTTGGCCCCCCCCCACCTGTCACCAGCAGTCCGAACGTCCCTCCGTGACAGGGGTCATCCCAGGCTCATGAACACCGAGGCCCGGCCAGCGTCCAGCCTCAACCTGAGCCTCCCTGTTAGGAATGCACCGTCCGCTCTCCTGTCCCCCCCCGTCTGATGCAGATGGCCCTTGATGAAAGCAGCCGGTCCCCTGGGTGGGCCCGGGTAGAGACGCAGACAGAGGAAGGTCACCGCGCTGACAGGATGACTGCAGCCAGGACGGGAGGGCCGTGAAAGGCTGTGTGCTGTTATCGGGCAGAGCGCTGGGGTTCTGGTTCTGTCCTGCTGGACCTTGTTTACCCACACACACACACACACACACACCCTCCACCTCTCCCCCCCAGGAGTCCTGTCAGACCTGGATGAGGAGGAGGACGAGGATGGTGCACAGCACACAGATCCTCGTCCATGCGTAGCTCCCAGAACCTTCCTGAACAGGCTACCTACACCATGGACAGCAGAACATAGGCAGGGCGTGTCCGATTGCATTCCGGTGTGTGTGTGTGTGTTGCGTTTGGGAATGATTTGCAGGGCACAGTGCTCCCTATTTCAAAGTGTCTGAGCGTATCGATCTCTTCCCTGACGAGTCTCCTCAGCCCCCGCACCCTGGAGAACCTCACCTCGTCCTGGTCAGGCCCTCTAGTCTGGACCACGTAGCACCAGCCATCACAATACACACACACACGCACACTCTTTTTCCAGGAAGGGCTCTCCCAGGATCTGTAGTCACCGGAGGATTGGTCTGACTCCCTCAGCGACCTTGCGTCACTAACACGCGGCAGGCGGTCGCCGCTCGCCTTTGATTTGTTTCTGAGCCGACCTGCTTGCTCAGCCTTGAACATGAAGCTGTTGTTTAGTGACTGGAGGAAGAAGAGGGGGAGGAGGAGGAGGAAGAGGACTACTCAACAAGCAGGAAGCGTATGTCATGTGCATCTGTTTCCAGGCCATGTCCTATTAGAGTTAGTTTTCGAAGCGTTCTCTGGCTGTAACTGGTCCTGACCACCACACACAGATGGCTGTCAGCAAGGCCAGAACAGCAGAAGGGCCCTGTCCATGTTAGCACACACACACACACACATATATACACACACACACACACAGGCACACACCCCCAGCGTCAGTGAGCCTCCCGGTCAATGACAAATTGCAGCCCAAGACAACAGGGCCTGGTGGAGCGTTCCTGAGGGACTCCTGAGATCTCTCACAGGGTGACCCAGTTCCATCACACCTCGCCTTCACTTCCCCTCTCTCTCTCTCTCTCTCTCTCTCTCTCTCTCTCTCTCTCTCTCTCTCTCTCTCTCTCTGTTTCTCTATCTCTCTCTCTATCTCTCTCCCTCTCTCCCTCTCTCTCTCTCTCTCTCTCCCTCTCTCACTTCTCTCTCTCCCGCTTTCTTCCCCTCTCTTCCTCCCTCCTTTTCTCTCCCTTTCTCACTTCTCTCTCTCTCTCCTTCCCTCTTTCTATCTCTCTCTCTCTGTGTTCTCCTTCCTCCACTACATGTCCTTCTGCAGTAGGACTTGCAGTGTGGCTGCAGGCTCAGAGTCGAATTGTATTTTTCTTAACGAGGACCTCTTGTTTCCATTTCCTTTAACCGTCACCCTCCCTCCGACCCTCCATCCCCGTCTCTCTCTCTCTATCTCTCTCTATCCCTGCCTCCGACTCACCCCAGAGCCTCAGTGAAACTCTCCCGTCTCACTAGCCAGCCTAGGTCAGCTGCAGCTGCCCTGCTCCCCACACTATCTGGACCTTCTCTCTCTCTCTGTATCTCTCTCGGTAACTCTCTCTCTCTGTGTCACATGCCCCTCACAAAGAAGGGAAAGCCTTCTCCTCACCCTGAAGAGAAAGATGAACTAGGATTCAGGTTTCTGGTTTGTGGGATGGTCGGTAGTTTTTTGGGGTGTTTTTTTTGTTGGGGGGGGGGGGGGCATTACGGCAAATCGCAGCGCTGCATTGCAGCAGTACAAGCGTGGTTGCATTAATATTAATGCAACCCAGCGTGGCAGGGAGCCCGTCAATCCAGCCTTCTACCTTCACCCCCCTCCCACCCCCCCCACCCCCTCCTGGGGAGCCCCCGGGCTAGCCCCGCACCCTGTCACTGCTGTCAGCAGAGGGCGCCATCGTACACCCCATTACCCCCCCCCCCTCACCTCCCCCCTGACCTGACCCTACAGGGTCAGTCCTGCAGGTACTAGATTCTTTATCAACCAATCAGGGGGGGGGGGGGGGGCTGTCCAGATTCGATCATCCACCAATCAGGGTGCTGCAGTGAACCAGTGAACTAAAGGGGTTGGTGTGAGATGGTTGGCTATTGGGGTCATGAGACATGCCGTCGTCAAGTGTCGTGTATTTCAGTGAAGACAATTCCGGAGGATGCGTTCGAGATGATATTGTCATCAGTCGGAGCATGAGCACCTTTGGTCCAGTCAAAAAGGAGGAAGAACCATCTTCCCAACGTCCCCTTTATGTTTCAGAGTCAAGTTTGAACTGCTCTGGTCTAAGTTCTCTGGACCAAATCCCTCTGAAGTGCTCTGCTCTCTGAGAAGACCCATTCGGAATGTTAGATTGGGTAGAAGGGCTGCAGTTGCTATCATATCGAAGCAGCTCTATTCTGCATTAAGGGGTTTGAGATAGCTGCAAGCAATGTGTGTGTGTGTGTGTGTGTGTGTGTGTGTGAGGTGCTGTGAGAGCAAGGGATCAGTGTGCTGCTGCCCTGCTCAACTCAGTACTGCAGTACAGCAGCCTGCCTTACCCTGCTCTCTCTCTACAGTACACTACTGCCTCTCTCTCTCTCTACAGTACACTACTGCCTCTCTCTCTCTCTACAGTACACTACTGCCTCTCTCTCTCTACAGTACACTACTGCCTCTCTCTCTCTACAGTACACTACTGCCTCTCTCTCTCTCTACAGTACACTACTGACTCTCTCTCTCTCTACAGTACACTACTGCCTCTCTCTCTCTCTCTACAGTACACTACTGCCTCTCTCTCTCTCTCTCTACAGTACACTACGGCCTCTCTCTCTACAGTACACTACTGCCTCTCTCTCTACAGTACAGTACACTACTGCCTCTCTCTCTCTATACAGTACACTACTGCCTCTCTCTCTCTCTACAGTACACTACTGCCTCTCTCTCTCTCTCTACAGTACACTACTGACTCTCTCTCTCTCTACAGTACACTACGGCCTCTCTCTCTCTACAGTACACTACTGCCTCTCTCTCTCTCTACAGTACTGTACAGTACTGCCTCTCTCTCTCTCTCTCTACAGTACACTCCTGCCTGTCTCTCTACAGTACACTACTGCCTCTCTCTCTCTCTACAGTACACTACTGCCTCTCTCTCTCTCTACAGTACACTACTGCCTCTCTCTCTCTCTCTACAGTACACTACTGCCTCTCTCTCCCTCTCTACAGTACAG